>NC_082720.1:5733497-5993890 GCF_030144855.1 Hypanus sabinus
TGACCCTAAACTGTCCTGAAGAAAACAACCCTAGTCTATCAAATCTTTCCTAGTAGTTACAATTTTCAAGTGCCAGTAGAGTCCTTGTACATGGACCCAAATTATCTCCTGAGCAATCAGATCTTCCTGTAATGTGGCGACCAGAATTGTATGCTGCACTCAAACAATTCCTGCATTGTCTCTCTGTTCTTACATCCTTTGCCCTGGGTAATAAGCAAAATTATCCTATTTAGTTCTTAATAACTATCTGAACCCTAACTTTAAAGACCTGTGGGCTTATATTCTGGATGTTCCTCCACATCATTCAATATCCTTTCAGCTACCATGTATTCTCTTGCCTTGTTGTACCTCCTTGGCTGCGCAGCCCCAGTCTCAATTCCCTTGATGAAATTCCATTTGCTACTTTTCGCCCAACTAACCGAACTAGATACATTGTCTTTATTTTTTAAACAATATTTTATTGAATTTTACATATATTTCACATATACAAATAAATAATAATAAACTAAATAGTGAAACATGTCCACACGTTTTTCGCAATCAAAGGAAAAGAGACAGAACATTTCACATACTTCACATATTTAATAAAGAAATAAAATAAAAGCACATCAGAGAAAAAAATGCAGAAGCACTCAATAACACACAGCTATTTCAAAATGACTATGCACCTTGACGTCCGAGAAACTCCAATAAAGGTTTCCACACCTTTTCAAATTCTCCTGCCCTACCCCTGGTTATGTAAGTCAGCCTCTCCAATATAATACAAGATGCCATCTCCTTCACCCATACGCATGAGAAGATATACCTATTTTTCTCCAAGATAAAGCTATCATCCTCCTGGCCGATACGAGTCCAAAGTCAAACACGCTGGAATTGAGGAGATTGAGAGGGAATCTGATTGAAACGTTTAAGATAATTAAAGGATTTGATAGGATTGAGGCAGGAAATATGTTCCAGATGTTGGGAGAGTCCAGTACCAGAGGGCATGGATTGAGAATAAGAGGTCAGTTATTTAAAACAAAGTTGAGGAAGAGCTTCTTCTCCCAGAGAGTTGTGCAGGTGTGGAATGAACTACCTTGGAAGACGGTGGAGGCCAATTCTCTGGATGCTTTCAAGAAGGAGCTAGATAGATATCTGATGGATAGGGGAATCAAGGGATATGGGGACAAGGCAGGGACTGGGTATTGATAGTGAATGATCAGCCATGATCTCAGAATGGCGGTGCAGACTCGAGGGGCCGAATGGTCTACTTCTGCACCTATTGTCTAATTAAAGTTGACTGTTTTGGACTAACAGTAAAGTTCTTTGGCTATATACCTAGTACACACATTTTTGCTTGGTGAGGCACCTTTACTCCAACAATCTCAGGTATAGATAGATTAGGTAAATTGAAGGGATTAAAGGCAGATAAATCCCCAGGTCTGCATCCCAGAGTGCTTAAGGAAATAGCCCAAGAAATACTGGATGCATTAGTGATAATTTTTCAAAACTCCTTAGATTCTGGATTAGTTCCTGAGGATTGGAGGGTGGCTAATGTAACCCCACTTTTTAAAAAAGGAGGGAGAGAGAAACCGGGGAATTATAATCTGACATCGGTGGTGGGGAAAATGCTAGAGTCGGTTATCAAAGATGTGATAACAGCACATTTGGAAAGAGATGAAATCATCAGACAAAGTCAGCATGGATTTGTGAAAGGAAAATCATGTCTGACGAATCTTAGAGAATTTTTTGAAGATGTAACTAGTAGAGTGGATAGGGGAGAGCCAGTGGATGTGGTATATTTAGATTTTTAAAAGGCTTTTGACAAGGTCCCACACAGGAGATTAGTGTGCAAACTTAAAGCACATGGTATTGGGGGAATGGTATTGATGTGGATAGAAAATTGGTTGGCAGACAGGAAGCAAAGAGTGGGAGTAAACGGGACCTTTTCAGAATGGCAGGCAGTGACTAGTGGGGTACCGCAAGGCTCAGTGCTGGGACCCCAGTTGTTTACAATATATATTAATGATTTAGACGAGGGAATTAAATGCAGCATCTCCAAGTTTGCGGATGACACGAAGCTGGGCGGCGGTATTAGCTGCGAGGAGGATGCTAAGAGGATGCAGGGTGACTTGGATAGGTTAGGTGAGTGGGCAAATTCATGGCAGAAGCAATTTAATATGGATAAATGTGAGGTTATCCACTTTGGTTGCAAGAACAGGAAAACAGATTATTATCTGAATGGTGGCCGATTAAGAAAAGGGGAGTTGCAACGAGACCTGGGTGTCATTGTACACCAGTCATTAAAGGTGGGCATGCAGGTACAGCAGGCGGTGAAAAAGGCAAATGGTATGTTGGCATTCATAGCAAAAGATTTGAGTACAGGAGCAGAGAGGTTCTACTGCAGTTGTACAAGGCCTTGCACCTAGAATATTGTGTGCAGTTTTGGTCCCCTAATCTGAGGAAAGACATTCTTGTCATAGAGGGAGTACAGAGAAGGTTCACCAGATTGATTCCTGGGATGGCAGGACTTTCATATGAAGAAAGACTGGATCGACTAGGCTTATACTCACTGGAATTTAGAAGATTGAGGGGGGATCTTATTGAAACTTATAAAATTCTAAAGGGATTGGATAGGCTAGATGCAGGAAGATTGTTTCCAATGTTGGGAAGTCCAGAACGAGGGGTCACAGTTTAAGGATAAAGGGGAAGCCTTTTAGCACCGAGATGAGGAAAAACTTCCTCACATAGAGAGTGGTGAATCTGTGGAATTCTCTGCCACAGGAAACAGTTGAGGCCGGTTCATTGGCTATATTTAAGAGGAAGTTAGATATGGCCCTTGTGGCTAAAGGGATTGGGGGGTATGGAGAGAAAGCAGTTACAGGGTTCTGAGTTGGATGATCAGCCATGATCATACTGAATGGTGGTGCATGCTCAAAGGGCCGAATAGCCTACTCCTGCACCTATTTTCTATGTTTAGTCTGAATGACTGTTTTCCAGTATTTTTTTTTAAATTTAGGACAGTCCCTTACATAGTGAAACAGAGTACCCTTTCTTCTAAACATTTAACACAAGTGTCTGGGATGTCAAGGGTCCAACGGTTCAGTTTGACCGAAGTAATTTAAGTTCTCATTAACCATTTATACTATAATAGCTTCATTCTCATATTGATTGATTGTTTTTGGGCTTTTGAGCATGCCATTTTCCACTCAGTTTCTTGTATGTCCTCTTGAACATCCAGTTTCCATGCCTCTAGCCTGTCAATGGTGGACTCCTTATCATATGACATCAAAGCTGTATAGAATAAAGAAATCTGACTCCTCCCTTTTAGGTTTAGAAGTGTGAGATTTTTAAGATGTGATAGTGGTGGTTCAGATATTAAATACTTATATTTTGATAATATGAAATGTCTCAGTTGCAAATATTTTAAAAAGTGTTTTTTAGGAATATGGTTTGTCTGACACAATTGATCAAATGTAATAAAAAGGTCCTTTATTTTCTGCACACCTTTGTCTGCCCAAATTCTGAAACCACCATCTGCTCTTCCTGCTCTGAAGTACGTACTGCCTCATATTGGGGAGAAGCGAGAGATGGGAAGAATATCTTTAATATGCTGATATGCTTTATACCAGACGCCAATAGTATTTTTGAGGAAAGGGTTCTCGGTTGTTCTGTTCAGATTTCTTAGGTCTGCAGAGTACAGACAGAGCATTAATGGGAGATTTGGTACAGATGCCTGTTCAATATTCACCCAGGCTGGAAGGGCCTCCATTGAGAAATAAAATATTGCAGCATGTAACCAAGCAGACCAATAATACCATTTCAGGTTTGGGAGCCGTAGCCTCCCCTTTCATAAGGCAGGTATAACAGCCCAAGTCTCAGTCTAGATTTTTTATTAGTCCAAATGAATTTACCAAAAAATACTATTAAGCTGTTCAAAAAATGATTTTGGTAGTGTGAGAGGAAGTGATTGAAAAAGGTATAGAAATTTCGGTAATATATTCATTCTGATCATGTTTATACGACCAATCATTCATATGGGCATTGTTATCCATCAATCCAACATCTCTTTCACTTCGTCCACTAGTGGGTCATAGCTTGTTGGGACAATCGTTTTAATTTCAGGGGTAATTCTGACATCAAGGTAGGTAAATCCTTCCTTTGCATTTATAAATGGGGTTTTTATGATGGTTTCAGTCTTTCTTCTTTGTTCAAAAATAGTATTGATGATTTTGAGTTGTTAATGTCATAACCAGAGAACTGCCCAAACAATTCAATCTGTTGCATTAAGTTTGGAACACTGATGGATAAATTTGTTAAAAAAAAGAATCACGTCGTCAGCATACAAGGATATTCTATGTTCCTGTTCTCTCAGCTGGATGCCCAATAGGCCTGTCTGCGTTCTTATTGCCATAGCCAGGGGCTCTATGGCCAGTATAAACAACATTGGTGACAAAGGGCGAATAGATCGCTCCAAGATGACTGGTTTAGAAACTATATTATTTGTTAACACACTGGCTATTGGGTTTGTATATAAAATCTGAATCCATTTAAGAAAGTTCTTTCCAAATCTAGGCAACACATTAAATAAATATGGCCATTCTATTCTATCGAAGGCCTGCCGAGCATCCAGTGATAATACTGCTGTATCTTTAGCGTCAAATTTTTCATGAATTATGTTAAGAGCTCATCTAATATTATGGAATCCTTGGCGTCTTTGCACAAAACCATTCTGATCATTATGAACTAGATGTGGGATACCAGGAATTTTGATAGTTACAAGAATGCTCTCCCACTGATCTTCCTTTCACCCCCCCTAACCCTAACCCTAATAGGTGAAATCGGGAGGGATGAAGTAAAGAGCTGGGAAATTGATTGGTAAAAGAAGATCCCAATGTGTCCCAATTAATCAGGATCCACTTTATATACCAAAAAAATGCAAGAAACCGAAAACATCAGAACTTCACTCATAAATATTAAGAACTCTTACTTCTGAAACCTCCTTAATTTGCTTTCCTTATTTTTCTTCTAATATACTTTTAAAAATTCATATTCTTTAAAGCTTCTACGGTAAGCTTGTTTGTGACAAAGCTTCCTTTTCTTGCTTTTTGCTGTCACTTGCCCACTATGGACCTCAATCCTAGAACTCTTGATTTAGCAATCCCATCACTTCTCTTTCCAAGAGCATTTTTAGCCTGAACCTCCAAACCTCCTTAAATGTTATCCATAAAAACACAAAATGCTGGCAGAACTCAGCAGGCCAGACAGCATCTATGGGAGGAGGTAGTGACGACGTTTCGAGCCGAAACCCTTCATCAGGAGGGTGAAGGGTTTCAGCCCGAAGCGTCGTCACTACCTCCTCCCATAGGTGCTGTCTGGCCTGCTGAGTTCTGCCAGCATTTTGTGTTTTTATTTATTTCCAGCATCTGCAGATTCACTCATGTTGCCTTTAAATGTTATCCATTTGTCTGTACTGTTATCCATTTGTCAGTCCATTTTTGTTAAATCCACTTCTCAACATGGTAAAATTCACTTTATTCAAACTTAAAACTCTAACCCTCCATCTCTGTCCTTTTCCAAAACTTTGCATAATCTCACTGAATTTTGATAGTTACAAGAATGCTCTCCCACTGATCTTCCTTTCACCCACCTATCTTATTTCCCAGAATTAAGTCCACCCTCAACCTTTAACCAGTATATATTGATCTCAACAATTTGGGAATTCTTACACAGCAACACACACAAAATGCTGGAGGAACTCGGCAGGCCACGCAGCATCAATAGAAAAGAATAAACTGTCGATGTTTCGGACTCAGACCCTGTTGTTTTGCGTGAGTCAGGGATCTTCCTGAAAATCTACTTTTTAATCATGTCTAATATTATGATTTACCCTTTATTTGGTCTTATGTTTCTTAAATCAGAGATTAATTATTTAGTTGAGAATTGTGACAGTTCTTCAGCGTAGATTTCTCTGTATACCCATCATTCTTATAATAACTTTATTTCTACAGCAGCTTTCATATACTAAGAAGCAGGCTCAAAGTGCTTTGTATAGATTGTAAAGCTAAATCAATACAATCATAAAAATATGAAACAAAATTAAATATCATAAGATGTACATTATACAGAATAAGAACGTAAGAAATAGGAGCAGGATTAGGTCATCTGACCCATTGAACATGCTCTGCTGCTCAATAAGATTATGGCTGATCTGCCCATGGACTCATCTCCACCTACCTGCTTTTTCCCCATAGCCCTTAATTCCCTTACTATGCAAAATTCTATCCAACCTTATCTTAAATATATTTACTGAGGTAGCCTCCACTGCTTCATTGGGCAGAGAATTCCATAGATTCACCACTCTCTGGGAAAAGCAGCTCCTCATCTCCGTTCTAAATCTACTCCCTCAAATCTTGAGACTATGTCTCAGAGTTCTAGTCTCACCTACCAGTGGAAACAGCTTTCCTGCCTCTTATCTTGTATATCCCTAACATAATTTTCTATGTAGTCAAATATAATAAAATGTAATCAAATATACCGAATTATATAAATGTAATCTCCCCCTTGAACTTTCCACCTCTTACCTTAAAGCTATGTCCTCTAGTATTGAGCAGTGGTGCCCTGGGGAAGAGGTGCTGGCTGTCCACTCTATCTATTCCTCTTAATATCCTGCATAGTTCTATCAGGTCTCCTCTCATCTTCCTTCTCTCCAAAGAGTAAAGCCCTAGCTCGCTTAATCTCTGATCATAATGCATACTCTCTAAACCAGACAGCATCCTGGTAAATTTCTTCTGTACCCTTTCCAATGCTTCCACATCCTTCCTATAGTGAGGCGACCAGAACTGGACACAGTACTCCAAGTGTGGCCTAACTGGAGTTTTATAGAGCTGCATCATTACCCCGCGACTCTCAAACTCTATCCCTCGACTTATGAAAGCTAACACTCCATAAGCTTTCTTAACTACCCTATCTACCTACGATGCAACTTTCAGGGGTCTGTGGACATGCACCCCTAGATCCCTCTGCTCCTCCACACTACCAAGTATCCTGCCATTTACTTTGTACTCTGCCTTGGAGCTCGTCCTTCCAAAGTGTACCACCTCACACTTCTCCTGGCTGAACTCCATCTGCCACTTCTCAGGAAACTTCTGCATCCTATCAATGTCTCTGCAATCTTCGACAATCCTTTACACTATCCACAACACTGCCAACCAATAATTGAGAATTGGGAGCTATAGGGAACTGGCACAGCAGATATGTTGAGGGCCGAAGTAGATCAGCTGTTGCACTGAACGAAGTGGTAGACTTGAAGTACTGAGGGACCTACTGCTGTTCTTATGCTCAGACTGATACATTTCAAAACCAAGGCACAACTCCAGGACACAAGATCAAAGGATGGGGAAACATGAGCAGGCCATTCCACCCCACATGCCAGTTCTGCCATTCATTAAGATTGTGGCTGATCTTTAATCTTTTTGTCACTAGCCCTTACTAACCCCATGTCTCCTGATTTCCTTAAAATCAAACTAATATATTTAGCACATGAGCTTCCACAGAAAATTGAAGTGATTCACTACACTGTGGGCAAAGAAAGTTCCTCTCAGAGTGACTCCTTATTCTGAGACAGTCCTAGATAGGGAATTGTATCCCTTTAAGAATTAAGAATCCCAGCAATCTGATGCTTCAGTACACTGTCTCCTGTGAAGAGGGAAGTAGGGTGGGAGTTTTGTTAGGCAGGGAGCCCAATCTATATATAATATTACAAGTGCAGTTTCACTAGGATTCTACATAATTGCAGTCTTTATTCTTCTACTCAAACTCTCCTGCAATAAATTCCAACATACCATTTGTGCATCTAAACATTAATTTTCTGGTGATTCTTGTACAAGGTGCCCTAAAGTGTCTCTGAAAAGGAACATTTGATTTTTCAACATTCAAAAAATGCACTTTCTATTTTGCTATTTTCACATTTTACACCTTATATGCCATTCACTTGTCCTGTATATGACATTGTTTTGCATCCTCCAGACAATACAAGTACCCACATTGTGCCACCGTCTGGAACCCAATTTTTAATTCAAGAAACATAGCCTGTTTAATTCTATCCTGCTTCTTCCATTAACCAATCCCCAATCCATGTTAGTGTATTATTTCCAACATCATATCCACTGGTTCCTCCTTATCATATTAAAATCTCAATAAAGGGCTAATAGATTTGTCAGGCCTGCCTTCTACTTCTTGAATCCAAACCTTATTTTCTAAATGTCCAGTTCCATGTCATTAGTACAAGTTCCAGTATTTCCCTACCACTGACACCAAGCTAAACTTTACTCAGGAAGGGTTTCTGTGTCTTCTTTAGTCTGTCCCTATGAAATATTTGTTCAATTGCTCTGTTGTTCCCTTATTCAATATCTCAAGTGACCCAGATTAATTTTTGATCATCAGGACTAGATGCTCAGCATAGCCTTCTTACATGCCTACAAAAGTTTTCAAAATCTGATTTTATGTTTACTGCTACTTTACTCAAGTTCAAGTTAAAGTTTACTGTCATTTGACTGTAACATTACTCTGGAACATATAATGCACACAGCACACAAACCCAAAATATTACCATAGATAGGTTAATAAAGTATAATTCAAAATGCATGCAGCACAAGTAAAAAGTAGAGTATACAGTAAACAGCACACTGACCAAATAACAAGACCTCAGTAGTGTTAGGATATTTATTAGTCTCACAACCTGAGCGAAGAAGCTGTTACACAGGATAGCAGTTCTAATCCTGATGCTACTGTACCTCCTTTTTGACAGTAGTGGGTCAGAGACTGTGAGATGATGTTCGGGCTCCTCAGCAACACTCCTGGCAAATGGGGGGGGGGGAAGAGACCCGAATTATTCTCTTGGCAGTTTTAACTATCCTCTGTAGGGTCTTGCAGTCTGATGCCTTGCAAATTTTGTACCACACAATGATGCATCAAGACAGCCACTTTCGATGGTGCTCCTATTGAAAATTGTTAGAATGGAGGCAGGAACCTTGCAATCTCCTCAGAAAGTGTAGATGTTGCTGTGTCTTCTTGACTAGCGAGGAAGTGCTGTGGGTACAGGTTACCTCAACTGTTGTGTGTACCCTCTCTCCACAGCAGAGCCATTGATGTGCAATGGAGAGTGGTCAATCTGTGCCTTCCTGAAGTCCACAATCATCTCATCTTGTGCACGTTGAGGAGACGTGTTGCTGTTCTCGCAACATTTAACAAGCCTCTCAGCATCCTCCCTGTATGCTGACTTGTCACTGTTGCTGATACTAACTGAAGTATAATCAGCAAACTTGACAATCTGAGCCGAATCTGGCAGCGCAGTGAACAGCAGTGGGCTGAGCACACAGTTCTGAGGGTCACCAGTGCTCAGCATGATGGAGCTTGAAATGTTGCTGCCAATTTACACTGACTGGTGTCTTTCCATTTGGAAATCAAAGATCAGTTACAGAAAAGGCTGTTGAGTCCCAACGACGCCAGTTTACCCACCAGACTCTGAGGGATCATATTAAGCACTGAGATGAAGTCAATGAACAGCAACTTGGCATATAAAGCATTGCTTTCTAGGTGGGACACAACAGAGTAGAGGGCTGAGGCTATGGCATTATCATTGACTGGTCTGAGCAGTAGGCAAACTGGAAAGGGTCCAGTGTAGCCAGAAGATGGCATTTTATATGCTTTTAGACCAGCCGCTCAAAGGACTTCATGATTATTAAAATCAGTGCCATTGGGTAGTTATCATTTAGGCCAATTACTATTGCTCTCTTGGACACCAGAATGGCGGTGGCTGCCTTCAAGCCTTCGAGACAGTGTACTGTTCTACTTCCCACTTCATTAATTTCTTGATCCTCCGCTGCCACATTCAAATGTTTCCTAACACTCATGTGTATTGCTCTTTTGGTTTTAGATAAATTTTCCTTTAATCTATTTTTAACTTCTCTTGCAATAGACATCCAGACCATTGGATTGTTGTGCTATGAAGGGGGCGGGGGGGGGGGGGGGGGCGTGCCTGTGCGTCTGTGTATTCCATAGCTGTAAATTATCTTTATTATGTTATTTTTTTGTAGGTTCCCAATCAGTTACAGAAAGTAACATCACACTTTAGTTTGCTTTGTTTAGGCATAGTTTTAGGCATGGTTTTAGATATCAAATTTTCATACAAATTTCTAGTATAAACACTTAAGTATTACCAGATTATTTAGATCTAAAACACAAGGACAATATAGAAAGGGAAGAAAATACATTTGAAAAGCCAAGCAAAGCACAATGTTTGGCACTGGAATAAATGGGTGTTTGCATATTAAAATGACAAGACAATTCCAATCATACATTATTTTCAATACTCACTTTAATTGAGTTATCCCTCAGACCACTGATTATTTTCTCATCATCATACTGAAGACAGTATACACCTTTGCTATTTTCTGACCGACACTGGATTCTCTGAAGATTATGCCGTCCACACCTCCAATTGGATTCTATAGTCTTGAGTAAGAAAGAGAACAGTTTTAAGTGTCATTAAATGCTAGTTAATGTATTAGGTAATAATTTAATCTAATCAGCCTGACAGTTTATCCATTAAAGTGACCTATTAGAAGTTAAAAGGCTGTGCCAAAACAGCTACACAATACCTCACTTGGTCACAAAGTTTCAAAGTCATGGTTATGATGTGAAAGGAATTTCCAAAGCAGTCATAAATCTTAGAATTTCATTTTAGCTCTGCCTGGCGATGTCTTGCCTTAAGATTACTTCGTATTGCTTCCAAGATGGTATTTTAATATTTTACATGCATCTCCCTTTAAGAAATCTTTAGAGAATTGAATGGATATAGCAGGCAACTCATTTAGCTGTTCACCAGAAAATTTGGCTGGATCTCAGAGAGCACTTAGGTTGCACTCAAAACTGCTAAAGGTGCTCAGTATTCTAGAATCAACCTGCAAAAATTACCGTTTATTTTCTGTACTGCAAACCATTTTCTTCCCCTTTCTTTCACCTCAACTACAATCATCAAGTATCTCATGAATTTGCTCTTCATTCCTGTTCCACTGAGTCAAACTTGTAATATTTGTACTGTCACTGTCCTAAGCTTTCATGTTCTTTAAGATTTTCCTTCCATTGTATCCTATGGAAAGACATCTTATCTGTGTATCAAACCTACAACTCACAATTTCTCTACCCACACAAATTTACTTACTAGATGGCTAAGCAAGCTAATTATGTTACCAGTTATCCCTCCATAGGGACAGTACATTTCCCCTTCAAATCCGCCATAATTATTGATCACATCTGAAAACAAATTTTGTATCATTTTATCCCAGCAAGCTACCACATCTTTTCTTAACACATTTTCTTCTCTAAATTCCTTCAACGTATTATAACTCATCAAATAAGCTAGTGTCCTGATCAAAGTCAAAAATAACATAACTGGACAAATGTGGCTTCTCAACCTGCCTACGGTCTTTGACACTGTATCCATCTGTTTCCATTGCTTCTTCATTGTCTAATTGGACATTTGGTTCCAGTCTTTTCCCAAGTTAAAATATTAAAGACTAGCTTTATTTGTCACATGCACAACGAACCCTACAATGAAATGCGTCATATTATATAAACGACTAACAGTCTGAGAATTGTGCCACAAGAGTTGTCACACATTTGGTACCAACATATCATGCCTACAACTCACTAACCCTAATCGTATGTCTTTGGAATGGAATATGGGAAGAAACCAGAGCACCTGGAGGAAACCCACTGCACTAACCCCTCTGCTACCATGCAGGACTGGCTTATTCCCCGATAGCAGTACCTTTGATGTACCAGGCTCAAACTTGGCCACTCATATGTATGCTGCCATGAAATTCAAAACATTGAGTCAGTTTCCTCATGATCAGAAATTTTATTTAGCTGATTCTTGGGTTAATGAATTAAACAACTCCAGCAACAACCTTTTGCCAGGGAACTGGTTGAAACTAAGATGGTTCATAAGCTTAGTTCCAAGCTTGATTTAGATTCTGTGTCCTGTACTTATGGGAAAGGGCATGTATGTCAGATAGTCTCTCTTACTATCTTTTCTTTCAGTTAGTCTTGACAAAGGGTCTCGGCCCGAGACATCGACTGTACTTCTTCCTATAGATGCTGCCTGACCTGCTGCGTTCCACCAGCATTTTATGTGTGTTGCATGAATTTCCAGCATCTGCAGATTTCCTCGTGTTTGCATTTGGAAATTTGCAGATGTCTGTTTTCCCTGACCTACACACTACACAGTAAAGATTTCACGTGGATTGACAGGAAGAACAGGAGTAATGTGGAGATCATGGGGAGTGGGGGCTGGGGTCAGAAATGCAGAAGAGATTGTGGTCCTATGAAGATAAACCTAATGCCCTCAACCTTTCACAAGAATACAGTTATCTCTATTTTCGTCACTGACTGTAACACCCTTTCTTTGATTACTTATTTGAGTTAACAAAGGAATTTGGGCTTCTTCTTATATTACTTGCCAACAATCAATTCTCAGCCACTTTTTGCCCTTCTTATTGCTTGAGACAGGGCTTTGTACTCTACATTTTTAACTCTGTTCTACACTGTATTTTGAGTCCTAACATTTTCATCATATTTTTTTCTGCACCATTTTAACTTTTAAATGTTTATCCATCAAGGAAGCATTTGATGCCCCTATTTTTATCCTCAAGGAAATGGTGCCAATGATTAATTCATCTACACATTATTCAAATTTGGTAGCAGATTTCCCATTAGCTTCCTGAAGATAACCCTTTTGTAATGAAGTCTTTTCACACTCAATAAGATCTTACTTAGCCTTTTCCATAACTATTCTAAACCTGATGACTGTTCTCCAAATGTTGTCCCATTAGACATGCATGTACTGATACTCCCATGTATCAGTATTGCAGTGGAATAAAGGGAATTACAGAGGCATGAGAGAAGAGCTTGCCCAGATGGAATGGAGGGGGATATTGGCAGGGATGATGGCAGAGCAGAGGTGGCTGAAGTTTCTGGGAATGGTTCACAAGGCACAGGATAGATATGTCCCACAGGGGAAGAAGTTCTCAAATGGCAGGGTAAACAACCGTGGCTAACAAAGAAAGTTAAAGCCAAGGAAAGAGCATATATTGTAGCAAAAGTGACTGGAAAGTTGGATGATTGGGAAACTTTTAAAATGAAACCAAAGGCAACTAAAAACAGCTGCAAGTAGGGAAAATATTAAATATGAAAGCAGACTAGCCAGTCCAATAAAATAGCAGGATACCAAAAGATTTTTCAGTTATATAAAGAGTAAAAGGTGAGATCTGATATTGGACCACTGGAAAATGATGCTGGTGAGGTAGTAATGAGGATCAAAGAAATGGCAGATGAATTTAAGAGTACTTTGCATTTGTTGTCACTGTTGAAGACACTAGCAGTGTGCCAGAAGTCCCAGAGTGTCAAGGAGGTGTAGAAACATAGAAAACCTACAGCACAATACAGGTCCTTCAGCCCACAAAGCTGTGCCGAACATGTCCTTACCTTAAAACTACCTAGGCTTACCCATAGCCCTCTATTTTTCTAAGCTCCATGTATCCATCAAGGAGCCTCTTAAAAGACCCTATCGTTCCCACCGTGAGTGCCATTGCTATTAGAAAGGAAAAAGTGCTGGACAAATTCAAAGGTCTTAAGGTGGATAAGTCACCTGGATCAGATGGACTACATCCCAGAATCCTGAGAGAGGTTGCTGAAGAGATAACAGATGCATTGGTCATGAACTTTCAAAACTTGATTCTGGCTTGGTCCTGGAGGACTGGAAGACTGCAAATGTCACTCCACTCTTTAAGAAGGGAGGAAGGCAAAAGAAAAGAAATTATAGGCCAGTTAGCCTCTAACCTAGTGGTTGAGAAATTGTTGGAGACCATTATTAAGGATGAGGTTTTGAGGTACGTGGAGACTAATGATAAAATAAGTCAAAGTCAGCATAGTTTCTGTGAAGGGAGATATTACCTGACAAATCTTTTAGAGTTCTTCAAGGAAGTAACAAGCAGGGTGGACAAAGGAGAGGCAGTGGATGTCATTTAATTGGATTTTCAGAAGACATTTGATAAGGTGTTCTAAATTGGAATAATAGGCAAAAAAAGTGGCAGATGGAACACAGTGTTGGAAAATGTACGATAATGCAACGTGGTAAAAGGAACAATATTGCGGACTAGTATCGAAATGGAGAGAAGGTTCAAACATCAGTGGTGCAGAGAGAGTTAGGAGTCCTCATTCAAGACACCCAGAAAGTTAATTTACAGGTTGAATCTGTGGTAAAGAAATCAAATCCAATGTTGGCATTTATTTCACTGGGAACTGAACATAAAAACAAGGAGATAATGATAAAGCTTTATAAGGCCGCACTTGTAGTATTGTCAACAGTTCTGGGCCCCTTATCTCAGAAAGGATGTGTTGTCATTGGAGGAAGTCTAGAGGAGGTTCATGAGGATGATTCTGGGAATGAAGGGGTTAACATATGAGGAGCGTTTGGCAGCTTTGGGGGCCTGTACTCACTGGAATTTAGAAGAATATGCAGGGGGAGTGGGAATCTCATTGAAACCTACTGAATGCTGAAAGGACTAGATAGGGTGGATGTAGAGAGGATGTTTCCTATGACAGGATATCCAGAACCAGAGGGTACAGCCTCAAAATTGAGGGGTGACCCTTTAGCACACAGGTAAGGAGGAATGATTGGGTTATGAAGGGTCTCAACTTGAAACATCGACTATACTCTTCCATAAATGCTGCCTAGGCTACTAAGTTCCCTCCAGCATTTTGTGTGAACCGTTTTATGCTGTCATCTCCAGTTTTCTCCTGCTTTCTAAAGATGTAGAGTTAAAGTTAGGGTTTAGAAGTTGTGGGCATGCTACATTGGCACCAGAAGCATGGCAACATTTGCAAGCTGCCCCCATCACAATCCTTGCTGATTTAATTTGATGCAAACAACTCATTTCACTGCATGTTTTGATTTTTCAGTGTACATATGACAAACAAAGGTAATCTTTTGACTCTTACTTTCAAAGTGTGAATAAAGAAACTAACATTATGTTTTATGCATTAAATAGTTCTGGAGTTTAAATGCAAATCAACACAATCTGCTTTAAAGCTGCTGATTACATGAGAATCCATGATTCTTGGAAACCTGAAATTAAACAAACCAAGCCAGGTTGTCACTGGCAACAGATATAAAGTTTATCTATATAATAGAGATAATGGGTCAATGTTTCAGGTATTGAAGAGCTGATGCATGTTTCCTTCCTTTTTGCTGTAAGTAATGTCAGTGCAGGTTTCCCCCACTATTCAAAGGTACAGCGTTCCTATGAAATGGTTCGTAAGCCAGAATGTCGTCAAGTGAAGAAACAATTATCATTTTTTGTATGGGAAAAATTTGTGAGTGTTATAAGACCCAAAAAATAACCTACCAAATCATGCCAAATAACACATAAAGCCTAAAATAACAGTAACATATAGTAAAAGCAGGAATGATCTGGTAAATACACAGCTTATATAATGAAGGAATACTTTTCTGCAATTATTGCAGCGCTGTCCACCGCAGCAAAAATCTCACGCAAGCGTTCTTGGCAGCACTCGCGACAGAAACACGGCGCAAGCGCTCCTGGCAGAAACACTCTTTCCAGTAACCTTTAAGCTATGGAGCTACCAAATAACACATTAAAATACACAGCCTATATAAAGTAGAAATAATGTATGTACAGTGTAATTTCACTTACTGGAATCGAGAAGAGAGCGAGCACACTGATGATGGTGTGTTAGGCTGAGTTGTCAGAGGTTGGGTTGGTGGGAGGTAGAGGAAACTGGGGTGTCATCTCATCGTCGTCTGTTTTCATCAGGGCAGGCAGGTCACCTTCTTCTATGTCTGCCTGCCTCGATGTCGAAGGTCGAGTTTCGTCGTCTGCTGTGGCTGATGTGGAAGGCTTGAAAAACGACAGTATGCTTGACTGCCTAGCCTTGCGCATCTTTCTATCATACAGTTCTTTGTAAGCACTCAAACCATCCTGCAAACCTGCCCTAAACCTATGTACCCTTACAAAATTAAAGTCATACTTTTCTGCAATCATTGCAGCGTTGTCAATTGCAGTGAAAATCTCACGCAATTGTTTCCTGTTCAGTTCCTGGATGTCTTCACTTTCGGGCCATTCGCTACTGAATTCAGCTTCAATTGTTATCCTTTCCTCTTCATCAGCTTTCATCTCTCAGTTTTTGGTCATGGGATGCCAAAACCTCTTCAACATCATCTCCTTCACTTTCAAAAACCCTTAGCCAAACTCACTATATCCTTACTTTGTTCACCATGATCGAAACGCTTAATTATGTCTAGTTTTACGCTAAGTGTAACACTCTTACGCATTCTTTTAGGCTTTTCCGATACCTTAGAACTCATCTTGCTAACGGATACATAAAATAAATCGACATAAAGCACAGATGCTCACAGGCACGTGTTTAAGCAATGCCGGCTAGAATGCAGTTCCAGGGAGGAGCTTGGCTGCTCGGTGCGCACTGCCTTTTTTCATGACAGTGAAAACACCTTCTGCTAGCGAAAACAGGTAACTAATGTAGGTCTTTCATAACAGCAAGGTGTTGCAAAGCGAAAGTTTGAAAAACGGGGGACACCTGTACCTTAAAACTTTTTATTTTAATTCTATCAGCTAAGAGTGTTCATTTGACATGGTTGCAGCAAGGGTAGCCAAGAGTAACCCCTACCCATGGATATAAATAAATTCAGTATTTAAAAAAGCATGTTTGAAGTATTTGATTGATATATCTTAACGTAGTGAATATATACATTCTTCAGCTGATATTCCGACATTCAAGAGGAACAAAATAGGACTAATTCATGAACAGTACTGAAAGCTGGGCTGATGATTCAATTTGGTTTTAAGCTATTAAGAATTTATGACTGTAACTCTTTGTCACTCTACTGGCATAGTTAATCAACAAGTCTCAAAATAAATGGAACATCTTGGCATATTTCCAAATTGACGTAGAAACAGTTCAATAAATCTCAGTAAAGCAACTCTCCTGAACACCTGATTTAACACTGATATGCCTTCAATTTGCATTATGGGTTTCACTTCTCATGCCACTCAATCTCACGTGACACTTGCAATATGGAGTGTGCCACAGGATCTTTAAATAGGTCAGAATTAAGCAAGACTTCTGTCATTCAAATCAGGACTGCAGTACCTGAACTGATAAGAGGCCCACTAATCAGGAACAAAGGTGATTGATTAGTGATGTTTTGGTTGATAGATCGGGTACAGTAACACTGCATTTAGCTAGTAGCCAAGTTCTGCATTAATAATCCCACAACACAAGTTTAAACTCCACCACAGTAGCTGGAGAGTGTAAATTCAAACAACTTATCTGATGATCACTGGACAAATCAATCATTAAACAGGTGGCCCCCATTTTTCAAACGTCCGCTTTACGACAGCTCGCTGTTACGAAAGTCCTACATTAGTACCTGTTTTCGCTAATTAAAGAGGATTTTTGCTTTTACGAAAAAAGACGCCCACTTTATATGTGTGCTTACCCCGAGAACGACTACCATGACCGTGAAGCCTTCTGTGGGCAGTTGTGTGCGCATGCCTATACAACCTTATGTGTGTACGTGTGTAGGCGTGTATAGGTGTTTTTTCTCCACATCTATTTTGGCTCACTGTTTTCCCGATTTTGATAAGTGAAACTACACTGAGCATACAATATTTCTACTTTATATAGAGTGTATATTTAACATATCATTCCTGCTTTTACTATATGTTTGTCTTATTTTAAGTTTGTTTTGTGTAATTTGGTTTGATTTGGTAGGTTTTTTTGGGGTCTGGGAATACTCAAAAATTTTTCCCATATAAATTAAAGGTAATTGCTTCTTCACTTTGTGACATTTCGGCTTACAAAGTTTCATAGGAACGTTCTATCTTGGATAGCGGGGGGAAACCTGTATAAAAAATATCAGATTCACTATGTGCTTCAGGGAAGGAAATCTGGCATCATTTACCAATCTAGTGCCACATGCAACTCCAGAGCCATCTTAAAGATTGCTTAACTGTCTCCTCAGCTTAGCAGCAATTACTAATAGACAAGTACTGCTGGCACTGTCAATGAAATCCAAATTCCAAGAACAATCAAACACGCAAGTAATTTCAAAAGTATTTGCAGCCAGTGACACAAATCTGACAGTCTCTGACGAGCAGTGGTGTCCTTATATGTCTCTGATACTAGCTCATTACACACCTTCTTTCTTTACATATTTTATGTGATTTGTTCATTACTTTCAGTGTTTTCTCACCCCATTTCCCATACTCAGGAAAACTTATCCAGTGAGTTATCTGTAGGGCCCTAACGCAATTTAAAAATTAACAACAAAACAATATGAATAGATTTCTTTTTGCCTTACTACAGTACTTGCATTGCAGCTGAAAAAGACTGCCAAAATTAGTGACTAGTCTTTGACCCATTCACATACATGTATGTTAAAAGGAGTGGAAGATAATAGATTGCTGAATGAATATAATTCTAGAATATAAAAGCAGACTTATCATGAAACAGGGTGGCACAGGTGCAAATTTCAATATGATGACTCGTTGTAATTCTATTTGACCATGATTTGATTTCAAACATTGTAGGAAATTTCATGCAGTTTTTCGCAACCAAAAAAATCTCACTGCACTGTAAATTAACACAGCAATGGGAAGACAGCCCACACTTCACAAAGGAGGAGACGATTTTTTTTCCTGTCAAGCAGAATTTAACTTGGCAAAGGACAGAAAACAGATGTTAGAACAAAGAAATAACATTAGTTTAGGTTAGGGAAATCAATCCTGGGTGGGCAGGATAGAAAGAAATGGATCCCAAACATTCAAACCTCAGACACCTTTCAGTATTGACTCTGCTGCAATACATTTGTAGAATACCCATGAGCTTTAAGATACATTGCAACACTGGATTTGAACTCTTCTATCAAGTCACTATTCACCATGAGGAAACAAGGAGGTGTCATTTATTTAGTGCACTCTACTAAACTATAGCCATCTGCTGTCAATCATATATTTTGAATATAAACTTGCTGGCAAGAGAAAAAAACATTCTCACTTTCATGTCTGTTCCAAAACTGCACAACACAGATACTATACAGCCTGGGAAAAAATGTACCAGACATAGGAAAACTACTACACCAAGATCTCAAGTCTTTGTTCATTATTCATTAAGAAAAGCATGACCATAGATACTAAAACAAATTTACATTAAATCAACCAGCTAAGGAACTATATTAGTGTATAGGGAGATCACACAATGAAAGGGACATTGCTGCCCATAATGTGCCATGTTATTAAAAGGAGCTATCAACTGTCTCTGATGAACTGATTACAGTAGTAGAGGGTTCATGAACTGTATTGGGATCTATAAAGTTATATGGAACAGCTGGCTGATCAGATCAGATGAAGTAAAGTATTGTAGAATGAAGCCAATGTCATGCATGAAAATAACAAACAACCATAATCATAAATTTTATTAGATTCAGATAACATTTCCTGGTTTGAAACACTCTTGCACTGAAGAGTCTGACTAGATTTTGTACTGGAATGTCAGCCATGGAATTACAATTGATGTCTTGAATCCTGAGACACAAAAGAGCTATGCACCAACCTGACTAGCAATTACAATTATAGCCTGCTATTTTGATCTCAATCAGTGTAACTTATACAACTTTTGTAGAAGCGTATAATAAGAGCTTTGTGCATAAAGTAATGGAAGGAAGGTTTAATTAAAAAAGAAAAGATTTTGATGCTGGTTAGCCCAATATACACCAAAAACTGAACATCATGAATACCTAAAGCAGCTGGAAAAATTACACAACTTGTGTTTGAAAAGAAAAAAATAGCTTTTCACAAATTTCATTTTTGTTTTGAATCTATGGAATGCCAGTATAGTAGTAAAAAAGACCTTGGTTAATATCACAAAACCACATCAAGAGTTTATAAGTTTATCTACATCATAAAAGATGTATGTTTTACAAGGTACGTCTTTATGGATAAAATTTGTATTTACAACACACACCAAAGCCAATTTGCTTTAACCGAACAATAAATTTCACACAGCATTTCAGACAACAGCTGTGTTTGTAAAATCACACAAGTTTATTTAAAATTATTTAATTCAGATTGACCCAATGGAGAGTTTCATAGGATAGCTGTTATCAGCCTTTTATTGATCGGGACTAACACTTATGCAATTTGGAACCTCTTCCAAGTTTGTTCTGCAAAAACAGGTAGAGCTGAAGGAAGTACCACTCAGCACTCATTAAATAAGTTTGCATTCATGGTGTAAAAAATATATAATCAGACTTTGAGCTATGAAGTGCCAATCATACCACCAACCCTTTCTTGCTGGCTGGATATTTAATGATTTCAGTGTCAAGCATCAACGCCAGGACATTTAGCACAGAGGAGTGAAATGTGTAAGGGATAACATGGCACAAGGGGAGGGCTGAGAATGACAATGGCTCAAGGGTGCAGGACACTCCAATGAATGTTTGGGTTAGAAGGGGAAGGAGGCATAATTGTAAAGTCAAAATGAGGAAAGGCAGGATAAAACAGGCCAAAGTGGAAAAGGAGAAAGAGAAAGCAAGCAAGAGTAGGTAGGTTGGGAAAAATGAGCATGTACTGTGTGGGTACAGTGAGGTATGAACCTATGTGCAATGTATACAGTATGGATTCATTTTCCAGATTTCATCTAATGAAGTTCGATGGCTATCCTCAATTGCTGCTCCATATGTGATTTCAAACACCGCACATGAAAGACTAGTGTTAGTGTTTGAAAAATTAATTATTTATTTCTTTGCTAATTTTGAAATATATGCCATGTGCTTTCATCTTCATTTCCGACAGACCATGTGTTTGAGAAAACATTTCAAAATAGTATTTTTCCATTTTAATCATAACAGTATTTCTGTTCCTTTAAATGTAGTACCATTTCATTGGCACTGGTTATTAGAATAAGCCACTCCTCAACCTGATGCTGAATTATCAGCTAATGTTGCACTCAAAAGCCTAATTAGTAAATACAAGATCATGAGATACAGAAGCAGAATTTGGCCATTTGTCCCATCAAGTCTGCTCCACCATTTCAACATGGCTGACCCAATTTCCCACTTAGCTGCAGTCTCCCTGTATCCCTTCATGCCCTGCTTAAACATGCCCTGCCTTAAGTATACAAAAAAGACTTAAATATACATAAATATGTAGAAAACAATGTCCCAGAAATTGTAAGCTTGCTGTACCAGCAAACTATACTACCGCATCAACTCTACCATGGGGAAAAACACAGGCAAAGGAATAAGTGGCAAGAAACATTGATAGCACAATACATTAGGAATACCAAAATCTGCAAAAGTATTGTACAGCACTCAAAATTCAGTATTCCATCACAAATTTAGATCATAAAGAAATTGAGAACATTTCCCATGTTTTCACATACAGTTCTGAATTTGGATAACCATACCTCTATATCCTGGATGATCTTTGGGTATAATCCTCTGTAAAATGAATTTGGTGGGCCATCTGCAGGCCTATTTTTGAACAGGTATTGTTCCCTGGAAATGAAAAACACAACCATGTTTATTGCTTGCAAAGTTTGATGTTATTACTGGCTAATATATACATTTTAATTTGAGTTCATTTAATAGCAGGAGGAATTTGGAAGTCGTCGTTGTAATGGACTGGCTAATGAGTAGTGACCATACTTTTAGGGTTCCCAGTGTTTTTTATGCCATGGACCCCTATAATTAACCAAGGGGGTCTGAGGACCCTAGGCTGGAAACCACGAGTTGTGTTCCTTTCCCCATGGTGAAGACAGACAAACCTACTCAAAGTAATACCAAATCCCCAGTCACTTGTGGACTGAAATTACATGTTGGTGTCACACAAGAGTTAGCAGTACCTTAAGCATTTTTAGTAGTTTAGAAGCACTGATGTCGTTCAGTGTTACCTCACAATGAGTTACAAAATTGGTCTGGAAATACTTCATGCTGGTTTATGGAATGAAATTAACAAAAACTGATCCAGGCTTAAAAGGATGACTCCCTTATCCTGAAACCATGTCTCCTTAATTTTGAGTCATCCTTCCCTAAACCAAAGGAACCATCTTCTCACCACTTACTCTAGCCAGTCTCCTCACAAAACTTTTCCTTCTGAGACCAACATTTTTTGCCTTTTAGATTAAAGCACATAAAGTGTTCAAGAAAATTATTAAATACGTTTAGGGTTTCTGCACCTAGCCTTTCAGACTAAGTTCCAGAGCCATTTGTCTTTTTCTGCAATCCTAACATATTTAATTTATATCGTTAAGTCACTGACTTCTAAGGGAAATACATCTTTTCCAATCACAGCACATGCTACACAAACAAAATGCTAATGGAACGCAGCAGGCCATGGCAGCATCATCTATAGGAAGAAGCACTGTCGACGTTTCGGGCCGAGATCCTTTGTCAGGACTAACTGAAAGAAAAGATGGTAAGAGATTTGAAAGTAGGAGGGGGAGGGGGAAATCCGAAATGATAGGAGAGGACAGGAGGGGGTGGGGTGGAGCTAAGAGCTGGAAAGGTGATTGGCAAAAGGGATACAGAGCTGGAGAAGGGAGAGGATCATGGGATGGGAAGCCTCGGGAGAAAGAAAGGGGGGGGGGAGCACTAGAGAGAGATGGAGAACAGGCAAAGAGTGATGGGCAGAGAGAGAAAAAAATGGAGGGGGGAAATAAATAATCAGGGTTAGGGTAAGAAGGGGAGGAGAGGCATTAATGGAAGTTAGAGAAATCAATGTTCATGCCATCAGGTTGGAGGCTACACAGATGGAATATAAAGTGTTGTTCTCCAACTTGAGCGTGGCTTCATCTTGACAATAGAGGAGACCACGGATAGACATATCAAAATGGGAATGGGAGGTGGAATTAAAATATGTGGCCACTGGGAGATCCTGCTTTCTCTGACGGACAGAACATAGGTGTTCAGCGAAATGGTCTCCCAGTCTGCATACGGTCTGTCCGTCAGAGAAAGCAGGATATCCCAATAGCCACACATTTTAATTCCATGTCCCCCTCTACTGTCAAGATGAAGCCACACTCAGTTTGGAGGAACACCTTATATTCCATCTGGGTAGCCCCCAACCTGATGGCATAAACATTGATTTCTCTAGCTTCTGTTAATGCCCCTCCTCCCCTTCTTACCTGATTCCTGATTTATTTATTTCCCCCCTCCTTTTTTTTCCTCTCTCTGTCCATCATTCTTTGCCTGTTCTCCATCTCCCTCTGGTGCTCCCCTCCCTCTTTCTTTCTCCCTAGGCCTCCCATCCCATGATCCTTTCCCTTCTCCAGCTCTGTATCCCTTTTGCCAATGACCTTTCCAGCTCTTAGCTTCACCACTCCCCCTCCGTTCTTCTCTTATCATTTCGCATTTCCCCCTCCCCCTCCCACTTTCAAATCTCTTACTATCTCTTCTTTCAGTTAGTCCTGATGAAGGATCTCGGCCCAAAACGTCGACAGTGCTTCTCCCTGTAGATACTACCTGACCTGCTGCGTTCCACCAGCATTTTGTGTGTGCTGCTTGAATTTCCAGCATCTGCAGATTTCCTTGTCACTACACATGCTCCTCAATTTAATAAGTCTTCATTAAATCTCTGCTTAGTTTTCTCTGCCCCTTAAGCTTTCAATCTATCCTCAAGTAATGTGTCTACCTCTGCTTGCCATGCCAGAACTACATAGTGTGCCCAAACTCATGATGAATGTGGCTTTAGCAGGATTTTTCTGGTCATATACTCCATGCCTCAGCAGGTAAACAGTAGTTAAAGCAATTCTAACAAAATATGTTGACATTTGCAGAGATGTCACTTTCTAATTTTATTAACCAAAAACAGAATGGTATGGAGGGTGGGAGTTTGGGGGGGGGGAGGGTACTAATAATAGAATAATACGAGGGACACTAATAAAATTAACCAAAGCCATGTTTAAATTTCACCATAACAGCCAGTGATTTTAAATTGTGTTAATAAAATGAAATCTGGAGGAAAAGATTAGTAATCCAGGCCATTAAAACCCATCCCATTACCTATATTTTTTTTAAACAGCAAAGACCCTTACTTGGTTATGACCTTGCCATCTGATCTACTTGTGTTAGACCCACAAACCATGTGCTTGACACCTCTGCCGACCAAGCAAACTTCTCTTTCCAAGGAAAGTCTTAGAAGAGAAGGGAGACAGAGGTTGGGGAAGGAAACTCCAGTGTATAGCCGTCATTACCAGTCATAAGTATCTCATGACTAGCCACTTTGAACAATGTACTACAAAATGTTTACTGCATGCTGTCTGAACTCACCATCCCCTCCTCTCTGCAAGTCCCCTCCACAGTGGGTCCGTGCGTACCATTCTTTCAATGAGCTTTTTCCACAGCATTCCCTCACCAATTACCCGCTGCCATTCTTTGCACACCACCTCAGCAGCACACAGTGACTTGGCATCCAGGTATGATAGAATGTTTTCTGCTATATGGTCCAATCCTTGGGCTGTAAACACATTTGAGAAAAGCAAATCAATTAAGGAGCAGTTCAGTAATTAACATCTTTAATTAAGGCATTTTAATGCAAATAAAAATTTATACCATGAATTCTTTGCTTCATCACTGCTCTCGATTGCTACCCACTAGTCACAACTTCATGGTATAGTGGCTACGTTTGAAATGTGCTGTATTATCAGTCACAATGACAATTTCAATAACTGAGTTTCACATTTGTTAATCTACATTGGAACACTAAATTAACTTCATCCCAGGGCTCAACTCATGGAACAGAAAATGTCAAACAGAAAATCTGCAAAAAAAAAGTGATGATGGCTATAGAACAGAGAAGCCAGCCCTTTGGCCCGTCTGTTCTTTGCTGAAACATTAATATGCCTAATCCCATTGACCTGCACCTGGGCCATACCCCTCCAATCCATGTATCTAGCTAAATTTATCTTAAATTGACCCGACATCCACCACCTGCAATGGCAGCTCATTTCACTTTCACCACCCTGATTGAAGATGCTTCTCCTCACGTTCCCCTTAAACATTTCACCCTTAACCCATGACCTCCAGTTGTAGTCTCATACAAAAATACCCTAAATACCCTTCATAAATTTGTACTCCTGGCCCACTGTTTCTCATTCTGGCAAGATGGTGACGCGGCTGGTCACAGCAGCTTCTACAGGATCAACAAAAGGTGCTACTGTTTTTATTTAAATGTATGTCTAATGATCACAAGCTCCTACTACATGTTAAGAACTCAAAGGACCGCAGGTCTACACCATCAACAAGTTTCTCGCTGACAGAGATAATAAAGGAGCTGTGCAATGTGCTCCTACCCGAGTCGATGAAGGCTCTCTTGCATTTCTTATACTCAAGTACCTCATTTGTTCCTACCTACCTATACCTGATATGCACCACCTCCTTTTTCTTAACCAGGGCCTCAATAGCTCTCGAAAACCAAAGTTCCTTAAGTCTGTTATCCTTGCCTTTTATTCTGACAGGAATAGACAAACAATGAACACCCAAAATTTCACTTGAAGCCTCCCACTTGCCAAGTACACCTTTTCCAATCCGTGCTGGCTACATCCTTTCTAATAGTATCTAAATTGGCCTTTCTCCAATTTAGAATCTCAACCTGCAGGGAGTGGTCGCTCCATGCCCTCCTGAAGTCAACAACCATCTCTTTTGTTTTGTTCACATTAAGAGACAGGTTGTTGGCTCTGCACCAGTCCGCTAGCCGCTGCACTTCCTCTCTGTAAGCGGACTCGTCGTTCTTGCTGATGAGACCCACCATGGTCGTGTCATCAGCGAACTTGATGATATGGTTCGAGCTGTGTGTTGCAGCACAATCGTGGGTCAGCAGAGTGAACAGCAGTGGACTGAGCACGCAGCCCTGGGGATGATGTGTGATGGTGTTAAGAGATGCTGCTCCCGATCCGTACTGACTGAGGTCTCCCAGTCAGGAAGTCTAGGATCCAGTTGCAGAGGGAGGTGTTCAGGCTCAATAGGCTCAGCTTTCCAATCAGTTTCTGAGAGATGATTGTATTTAATGCTGAACTAAAGTCTATGAACAGCATTCGAACATATGTGTCTTTTTTGTCCAGGTGGGTTAGGGCCAGGTGGAGGGTGGTGGCAATGGCGTGATCTGTTGAGCAGTTGGGGCGGTACACAAACTGCAGGGGGTCCAGTGAGGGGGGCAGCAGGGTCTTGATATGCCTCATGACAAGCCTCTCAAAACACTTCATGATGATGGATGTAAGTGCAACGGGACAGTAGTCACTTAGGCAGGACACTGAAGACTTCTTCGGCACGGGAACGATGGTGGAGGCCTTGAAGCACGTTGGAATGGTGACACTGCTCAAGGAGATGTTGAAGATGTCAGTGAGAACATCTGCTCACTGGTCTGCACATCCTCTGAGCACTCTACCAGGGATGTTGTCTGGTCCAGCAACTTTTCATGGGTTGAACCTGCACAGGGTTCTTGTCACGTCGGACACGGTGAGACACAGCACCTGGTCATTCACAGGAGCGGTGGACTTCCTCGCCGCCACGTCATTTTCCGCTTCAAACTGGGCGCAGAAGTTATTCAGCGCATTTGGGAGGAAGGCATCACCTGCACAGTCAGGTGATGTTGTCTTGTGATTGGTGATGTCCTGGATGCCCTTCCACATGCGCCGCGTGTCGCCGCTGTCCTGGAAGTAACTGTGGATTAGCTGGCATGTGCACGCTTTGCCCCTCTGATGGCTCAGGACAGTTTGGCCCTTGCTGTTGTTAAAGCTGCCTTGTCACCTGCTCTGAAGTCGGAGTCGCGGGTCCTCAGCAGCGCACGCACCTCTGTGGTCATCCATGGCTTCTGGTTGGCATGTATAGTGATGGTCTTGGACAGAGTAACATCATCAATGCCCTTGCTGATGTAGCTGGTCACTGATGCTGTGTACTCCTCTAAGTTGGGAGAGTCACCATCGGTTGCAGCCTCCCTGAACATGTGCCAGTCAGTCTTCTCAAAGCAGTCTTGAAGAGCAGAGATGGCTCCTGCTGGCCAGGTTTTCATCTGCTTCTGAATTGGTCTGGAGCACCTGACGAGCTGTCTGTATGCTGGGATTAGCATAACAGAGATGTGATCTGAGTATCCGAGGTGGGGGCGGGGCTCTGCCCGGTACGCGTCAGGAATGTTTGTGTAAACCAGGTCTAATGTGATTCCCCCCCCCACCGTTGCAAAATGCACACTCTGATGGAATTTGGGGAGCACTGACTTAAGGTTTGCGTGGTTAAAATCACCGGCGACAATAAACAGACCATCAGGATGTGCGTTCTGCAGTTCGCTAATAGCCCTGTACAGTTCACAGAGCGCCTCCTTAGCATTAGCGCTGGGGGGAATGTAGACGCCGAATATAAGAACAGAGGTGAATTCCTGTGGCAAATAAAATGGACTGCATCAAACTGCTTTAAACTCCACTAGTGATGAGCAGTGTCTGGAAACCAGCACAGAGTTCTTACACCATTCCGTGTCAATGTAAACACAGACACCGCTACTGCGGACCTTACTGGAGACAGCTGCATCTCTGTCTGAACGAAACAAAGCTAGCCCGTCTAGTTGGATGGCAGCGGCTGAAATCCCATCAGTGAGCCACGTCTCTGTGAAGACATACGCAGAGCAAACTCTGTACTCCCGCCGAGTATTATGTTGGAGTTGGATGTAGTCCATTTTATTGTCCAGGGAGCGGACATTGGAGAGCAGAATGGATGGGACAGCCGGCCGGCTAGGGTTTGGTTTTAGCCTGGCACGGACCCCTGCCCGTTTGCCTCACTTCTGCTTCCTCGCACATTCTCCATCTCCGGCTCCCAGCATCAGGCAAGTCCGAGGATTGTAGGTCCGTTCCCCTCAGCAAGCTGACATCACGTAATTCAGCCAGCAGATCTTTGTGGAGGTTTGTTTTTGGGCGATCTCTGTATTGTAGTAGCATCTGGCAATGGTAGATAGCCGCTCTGTTATCCATGTGCCCTAATCGAAAATTGTGCATCAAACTTAAACTAGAAAATTAAATTAAAGTAACACCAGGTCTGAAAGGCCGCTACTGCCGTGCCACCCCGCCTCATCACTTGCACTTTGTACTACAATGAAGGAAACTTTACTGAACACATCTGACAAACTTGATCCTATCCAGCTTTTTACAGTATGGGAGAGCCAGTCAATATGTGTAAAGTTAAAATTGCCTACTATCACCACCTTGTTCTTTGCAAAAGTCTGCATTCTCAACAAATTTGGTCCTCTAAATCCCATGGACTGTTGGGTGGTCTAGAGTATAATCCCAATAATGTACTCATACCTTTCTTATTCCTCTTTTCTACCCATAAAGCCTCATTAGATGAGGTCTCCAGTCTGTCCTGACTAAGCATTGCAAAACATTTTCCTTAACTTGAAATGCCACCCCTCCCCCTTTAATCCCTCTCCCTCTATCAGGTCAAAAGCAACGGAACTCAGGAACATTAAGCTACCAGTTCTGCCCCTCTTGCAACCAAGTCTCACTAATGGCTACAATGCCATAATTCTACCAGCTGATTCATGTCCTAAGCTCATCTGCCTTTCCTATGATAGATACTCCTTGCTTTGAAATATATACAGCTCAGAACATTAGTCCCACCCCGATGCTTGTCCCTTTGATTCCTGACTTTGTATGTATGCTTAATAATATTTTTCTCCACAACTACTCCCCGGTCTGCTCTGGCGCTCTAGTTCCCAACACCAATCCCACCGCCACCCTGCCCCAGTGCAGCACTAGCAAACATACCCCACAGGATATTCTTCCTCCTGCAGTTCAGGTGCAAGCTGTCCATTTTGTATGTCCCTCCTTTCTGGAAGAGAGCCCAGTGATAGAAAAATCTGAAGCCCTCCCCCACTAAACCAACTCCTTAGCCAAGTGCTAAAGTCAAGTCAAGTCACTTTTATTGTTATTTTGACCATAACTGCTGGTACAGTGCATAATAAAAATGAGACAACGTTTTTCAGGACCATGGTGTTTGTTACATGACACAGTACAAAAAACTAGACTGAACTACGTAATAAAAAACAACACAGAGAAAGCTACACTAAACTACAGACCTACATAGGACTGCATAAAGAGCACAAAAAAAGTGCAGGCATTTACAATAAATAATAAACAGGACAGTAGGGCAAGGTGTCAGTCCAGGCTTTAGGTATTGAGGAGTCTGATAGCTTGGAGGAAGAAACTGTTACATAGTCTGGTCATGACAGCCTGAATGCTTCGGTGCTTTTTTCCAGACGGCAGGAGGGAGAAGAGATTGTATGAGGGGTGTGTGGGGTCCTTCATAATGCTGTTTCCTTTGCGTATGCAGCGTGTAGTGTAAATGTCCGTGATGGCAGAAAGAGAGACCCCGATGATCTTCTCAGCTGACCTCACTATCTGTTGCAGGGTCTTGCGATCCAAGATGGTGCAATTTCCGAACCAGGCAGTGATGCAGTTGCTCAGGATGCTCTCAATACAACCCCTGTAGAATGTGATGAGGATGGGGGGCTGGAAGATGGACTTTCCTCAGCCTTCGCAAAAAGTAGAGACGCTGCTGGGCTTTCTTTGTTATGGCGCTGATATTGAGGGACCAGGTGAGATTCTCCATCAGGTGAACACCAAGAAATTTGGAGCTGTTTACGATATCTACCGAGGAGCCGTCGGTGTTCAGCGGGGAGTGGTCGCTCCGTGCCCTCCTGAAGTCAACAACCATCTCTTTTGTTTTGTTTGCATTCAGAGACAGGTTGTTGGCTCTGCACCAGTCCGTTAGCCGCTGCACTTCCTCTCTGTAAGCTGACTCGTCGTTCTTGCTGATGAGACCCACCATGGTCGTGTCATCGGCAAATTTGATGATATGGTTTGAGCTGTGTGTTGCAGCACAATCATGGGTCAGCAGAGTGAACAACAGTGGGCTAAGCACGCAACCCTGGGGAGCCCCCATGCTCAGTGTGATGGTGTTGGAGATGCTGCTCCCGATCCGTACTGACTGAGGTCTCCCAGTCAGGAAGTCTAGGATCCAGTTGCAGAGGGAGGTGTTCAGGCTCAATAGGCTCAGCTTTCCAATCAGTTTCTGAGGGATGATTGTGTTTAATGCTGAACTAAAGTCTATGAACAGCATTCGAACATATGTGTCTTTTTTTGTCCAGGTGGGTTAGGGCCAGGTGGAGGGTGGTGGCAATGGCGTGATCTGTTGAGCAGTTGGGGCGGTACACAAACTGCAGGGGGTCCAGTGAGGGGGGCAGCAGGGTCTTGATATGCCTCATGACAAGCCTCTCAAAACACTTCATGATGATGGATGTAAGTGCAACGGGACAGTAGTCACTTAGGCAGGACACTGAAGACTTCTTCGGCACGGGAACGATGGTGGAGGCCTTGAAGCACGTTGGAATGGTGACACTGCTCAGGGAGATGTTGAAGATGTCAGTGAGAACATCTGCTCGCTGGTCTGCACATCCTCTGAGCACTCTACCAGGGATGTTGTCTGGTCCAGCAGCCTTCCGTGGGTTGACCCTGCACAGGGTTCTTCTCAAGTCAGACATGGAGAGACACGGCACCTGGTCATTTACAGGAGGGGTGGACTTCCTCGCCGCCACGTCATTTTCCGCCTCAAACCTGGTGTAGAAGTTATTCAGCGTATCTGGGAGGGAGGCATCGCCTGCACAGTCAGGTGATGTGATGTGTCGCCGCTGTCCTGGAAGTAACTGTGGATTAGCTGGGCATGTGCACGCTTTGCCCCTCTGATGGCTCAGGACAGTTTGGCCCTTGCTGTTGTTAAAGCTGCCTTGTCACCTACTCTGAAGGCGGAGTCGCGGGACCTCAGCAATGCACGCACCTCTGTGGTCATCCATGGCTTCTGGTTGGCATGTATAGTGATGGTCTTGGACAGAGTAACATCATCAATGCCCTTGCTGATGTAGCTGGTCACTGATGCTGTGTACTCCTCTAAGTTGGTAGAGTCGCCATCAGTTGCAGCCTCCCTGAACATGTGCCAGTCAGTGTTCTCAAAGCAGTCTTGAAGAACAGAGATGGCTCCTGCTGGCCAGGTTTTCACTTGCTTCTGAACTGGTCTGGAGCACCTGATGAGCGGTCTGAATGCTGAGATTAGCATAACAGAGAGGTGGTCTGATTAACTGAGGTGGGGGCGGGTCTCTGCCCGTTATGCGTCGGGGATGTTTGTGTAAACCAGGTCCAACGTGTTTTCCCCTCTCGTTGCAAAGTGCACATTCTGATGGAATTTGGGGAGCAGTGACTTAAGGTTTGCGTGGTTAAAATCACCGGCAACACCATCAGGGTGTGCGTTCTGCTAAACTATATAATCTTCCTATTTGTGGCTTATCACATGGCATAGGTAGCAGTTCTGAGATCAGAATTAGAGGTCCTTGTCCTTTAACTTAGCACCTAACTTTGCAAGACCTCATAATTCATACTACGCATTGCTACTGACGCAGACCACCACCTCTGGTTGTTCGCCTTCCTACTTAAGAATGCTGTGGACTCAGTCTGAGATGTCCCTGACCCGGGAATCTCACAGTGCTGGAGGAACTCAGCAAGCCAGACAGCATCAATGGAAAAGAGTACAGTCGATATTTTGGGCAGAGACCCTTCAGCAGGACTGGAGAAAAAATGCTGAGGAATAGATTTTAAAGATGGGGGAAGGGGAGAGAGAAACACAAGGTGATAGGTGAAACCTGAAGGGGGAGGGATGAAGAAAAGAGTTGGAAAGTTGATTGGTGAAAGAGATACAAGGCTGGAGATGGGAGAGTCTGATAGAAGAGGACAGAAGGCTATGGAAGAAAAAAAATGGGGAACACCAGAGGGAGGTGATGGATGGGCAATGAGAAAAGGTGAGAGGGCGAAAAGAGGACTGAGGGGGTGATTACCAGAAGTTCGAGAAATCGATGTTCATGCCAGCAGGTTGGACGCTACCCAGACGGAATATAAGGAGTTGGTCCTCCAACCTAAGTGTGGCCTCATTACAATTTTTGGAAGAGACCATGGATAGACATATCGGAATGGGAAGTGGAATTAAAATGGGTGGCCCATTTCTAGTGGGCAGAGCATAGGTGCTTGGTCTAAGCAGTCTCCCAATCTCCGTCGGGTCTCACCGATATACAGGAGGCCTCATTGGGAGCCCTGGACACAGTACGTGACCCCAACAGATCTAGGTGAAGTGTCGTCTCACCATGAAGGACTGTTTGGGGCCTTGAATGGTAGTGAGAGAGGGCAGGTGTAGCACTTGTTCCACTTGCAAGGATAAGTGCCAAGAGAGAATTCAGTGGAGAGGGACAAATAGACAAGGGAATTCCGTAGGAATAAATCCCTGCGGAAAGCACCAAGTGGGAGGAGAGAATGATGTGCGAGTTGGTGAAATCCTGTTGGAGATGGCGGTAGTTGCGGAGAATTATATATTGGACGCAGATGCTGGTGCGGTGGTAGACGAAGACAAGAGGAACCCCATCCCTGGTAGGGTGGTGCGAGGGTGGAATGAGAGCAGACGAGCATGAAATGGAGGCAATGCAGTTGAGGGCAGCATTCATCCCCCCTCTCTCACTTTATATCGTTGTCTGCCCATCACCTCCCTCTGGGGCCCCTCCCCCATTTTCTTTCTTCCATGGCTTCTGTACTCTTCTCTCAGACTCCCCCTTCTCCAGCCCAAAATCTCTTTCACCAATCAGTTCCCCAGCTCTTTACTTCATCCTGCCCCCTTCAGGTTTCACCTTTTACCTTGTGTTTCTCTCTCCCCTCCCCCCACCTTTCAAATCCACTTCTCAGCCTTTTTTTCTCCAGTCCTGCCAAAGGGTTTCAGCCCAAAACATCGACCGTACTCTTCCACAGATGCTGCTTGGCCTGCTGAGTTCCTCCAGTATTGTGTGTTGCTTGTATTTCTAGCATCTGTAAATTTTCTCTTGTTTGTCATCCGGGTATCTCGTTCTACTCCATAGAACCTCCTTTCTGTTTTCCTAACCAAAAAGTCCCCCATCACTACAGCTTGCCTCTTCTCCCACATTTCTTCTGAGCCACAGTGCTAGAGACCTGACCACTGTGGCTTTCATCTGCTAGGTCATTTCCCCAACAGTATTCAAAATAGTTTACCTGTTGCTGAGGTGAAGCACCCACAGGGGTGCACTGTACTGGCTGCCCTTTACCCCTCCTGATGGTCACCTAGTTAACCATGTCCTACCTCCCTGTATGTTCTATCAACCCCTCAGCCTCCCAAATGATCCAGTGTTCATTCAATTCCAGCTCCAGCTCCTTAACACAGTCTGTTAAAAGCTGCAGCTGGATGCACTTCCTGCAGGTGTGGTCATCAGGAACACCAGAAGTCTTGTTTTCCCACATCCTGCAAGAGAAGCATTTCACTATCCTGCCTGGCATCCCCACAATTATAAATTCACACCTCTCATAATCCTCGATAAGCCAAAGCCTCAACCCCTCTCCCCACCCTCTCACACAATGGCCACTCCGCTTAAACCTGACCTTTCCACTGGATCTTGCCAAGTGCCTAAATATACGCAAATCCAGTGTCTTCTCGGGAACTGTCGCACATAAAAAGTGACGACTGCCCCCAGTCACTCTCTCCCTCTACACGACCCATTGCCTCTTTGGGGATGGGGCGCACAAAAAATGATGATAATAATAATCATCTCTATTACCCTGTGCTGCAATCAGGCTCAAATAAAATTGAAACTACATCCTGCTGTAGCCGGCTTCCTCCTCCTCTGTTTGGCAAGTTCATGGAAAAAGTCGGCTTTCCTCTTTTGACCAATTAATTTGAACTTAATTTGCATGGAGCCCTCAAGGAGGATTTTTTTTAATTGACAAAGATTGTTCCTAGATTGTCCAAAGATTAGCCTATAGAACGTGGACACTGCAATGCATAGGAGATGTAAACCATAGAATTGCCTATGAAATAAACCAACTTACTTTGTTATGGAACAGCATACAGGTTATTTAACCAGCTGACAAAAGTTCTTGCCATCTTCTAAAATGCACTTTCAGTTTCTATATCTGAAACAAATCTGTCTGTGCTTTTACAGGTACAATTGAATTTACTGTCTTTACTTAAGATTTATAAACCTGGCCACTTGAAACTGTGTCATAGAAAATTTAAGTCATTTACCCAGAAGTACCTTTGCCAAGTGAATAGTAACTATCCAGCCTAATCCCATCTTCCAGCATTAAATCCACAGCCTTAATGTGTTACTATTGATGGTGAGGACCTACAAGTACCTGGGGGCTGCACCTGGATGACAGCCTTGAATAGAGCACCAACACAGAGGCTGTGTACAAGAAGAGCCATAGTCGCTTCTACTTCCTGAGGAAACTGAGGTCCTTTAGAGTAGGCAGGCCTTTCCTTCACATGTTCTGTCAGTATGCTGTCATCAGTAAGTTCTTCTATGCAGTGGTGTGCTGGGGCAATGGCATCAATGCGTATGATGCCAACAGGCTCAATAAACTGATTTAAAAGGCTGGCTCTGGTTTTGAAGTCACACTGGAGGCTGTGGTAGATCAAAGGACTCCACAAAAAATCCTGGTAATTCTGGACAATGTTTCTCACCCTCTGCATGCCACCTTGGCTGAAAAGAGGAGCACTTTCAGTAATCAACTAATACAACTGTGCTGCTCCGAAGAGCACTATATGAAGTCATTCATACCCTTGGCCATTAGGCTCTATAATGAGTCAACTTACAACTGGAGTAATGATTACCCCTTCCTGTTAGACTGTTTGAGGTAACTTACTTTTTATGCTTTCTTACTTCTCTTCTAATATTTGTATATCTGTGCTCTTCTTGTAATGCTACTGCAACTTCCTTTGGGATCAATAAAGTATCCATCAAGTACTGCTTATAGTCAGTTAGACAGCACAGAAACAGATCCTTCAGCTTAACTTTATTCATGTAGATAAGCTATCTTCTGGATCTAGTCCTTTCTACCTACATTTCAATAGGGTCTTTTAAGAAAAGCCTCTTAGATAGGTACATGGAGCTTAGAAAAATAGAGCTATGCACTAGGGAAATTCTAGGCAGTTTCTAGCGTAGCACAACATTGTGTGCCGAAGGGCCTATAATGTGCTGTAAATGTCTATGTTTTATGTTTTCATCTAAAACCTTCCTATACATTCACCTGCTCAAATGACTTTTAAGATCTTCTAATTATACACACTTATTCAGATTCAGTTTATTGTCATTTAGAAACCACAAATGCAATGCAGTTAAAAAATGAGACAATGTTCCTCCAGAATGATATCACAAAAGCCCATGACAAAACAGACTACACCAGAAAATCCACATAACGTTTGGCAATTCCCAATCCAGAGTCCGGAGAGGCTGCTGCATATTAATATCGTGCTACCATCTTAGCGTGTTCCCCGGAAAGGAGCTCCAAATCTACCAGACAAAACAAGACCAAAAACTAAAGCTACAAGACCTGCACAAAACCACATAGTTACAACATATAGTTACAACAGTGCAAACAATAGCATAATAGATTTTTAAAAAAGACCATGGGCACAGTAAAAATAGTCCAGAGATGTTAAAAGACTATAAGTTCAAAAGAAACCACCACACAGTTTCCACAAGCCCTCACAGTCTCGATAGACTTGTCATCCCATGCAGGCGGCAGTTCCACTTTCTCTGCAGTTCGTTTCATATACCCCCCACTTTAAGTACAGAAAACGTTGCTCTTCAAGCCCCCTTTAAAACTGATAAGGGTTTCTACCTCTATTTTCCTTCTGTGATCGCTATTTTCTCATTTTTAACTCATTTGTGAAGAGGAATGTGCCTTTCCAGCTCACGTAATTTTGTAAATCACAATAGGATCTCCTCTTACCCATCTCTGCACCAATGAAAACAACCCCAGATTATCTAAATTTTCCCAGTAGCTACAATTGTCCATTTCTAGCAGCACCCTAGTAAATTTCTCTGCATCCTCTCCAGTACAATCATATTTTATTTGAACTGAACTATATACACTATTCAAGCTCTGGTCAAACTAGTGTGATATACCATTTCAACAAAACATCACTGCTATTTCATTCTGTGCTGTCACTTGAAGGAAAATAACTCTATGGTTTGTCAGTGGTCTTTGGGGTACTGCAAGTCTGTCTTTATTGATGCTTTGTGGAGGGTGCAGATGCTTTTGCTGGTGGGGGAGGGGTGTTGTCACTTTGCTGCTGCTTATGCGTGGGAGGAGAGAGCTGGTGGAGGCTTTGGGGTTCTAACATTTAACTGTCATTCATTCTTTGGAGTACTCCTCTGTTTTCATGGATGTTTGCAAAAAAATAATAATTTCAGAATGTATATTGTATATATTTCTCTGACATTAAATGTACCTAGTGAAAAGATACTTGGACAGCTACAAAGATAAGAAAAGGTTCAGAACAAGAATTCCCAAACTGTTTTTTAATGCCATGTACCCTGATTATCAATTAAGGAGTCCATGGACAGCTGGTTTTGAGGGATACACGGGTAAATGGGACCGAAGGACCCATTCTCATGCTGGATGACTCTGACTCTAATTAGCCTTGCCTATCCAACTAACACTAAGTGCACCATTCACATATTACACACTCGCCCCACTAGAACTGGGTAGCACTCCATTTGCAAGCAGAATCAATATTATTTCTACAATGTATTTAATTGCTCTAGCAATATGCATTCATTTTCTTGATGGCCACAAATTTTCAATATTACTGGTCCTACCATTTGCCACATTTGAGAACCTCTGGCTCAGTCAGATAGGTACAAAATGCCAGTTTCCCATATAGGATTATAATTAATGTCCCACATCCGACATTAGTGTGCGGCTATATCTTGTTAGGAAGTGCAAGTCCTGGAGCAATGTTTAATTGTTGAGAAAAGCCAAGACTTCCAAGGGCCAAGTTGTATTGTTACGTACCCGTGGGTATCTTGTGACTGTCACATGATCAGGATGTAATTGAGGCTCTGCTGGGCATGATGTAATAGTCTTGTGATGGTGGAGTGATGTAATTTTCCTGCCAGTGAGAGGTCATGTCACTCCCTGTGACGCAGGTCAGTTCATGGTTTAATTCGTCAGTGACTCCGTTCTGCTGCGTACTTGATTTTATGACGCAGTTCTGAAAATCGCTGCCAGTTAAAGTCCAGTTGGAGAATGAAGAATTTAGCAAAGTTCGCAAAACCCTAAAGATCGAGAAAAGTTGGTGTTGTCGCTGGTAAACAAATTCAACCCTATTTGATCCTCCTTCGGATGGAATTAGTAACCTGCACCCACGTTAGTCCCTGCTGTAAGAGCAGAAAGGACTGGAGCAGAGAGTTATTCGCCAAAAGGAAAAGGTCAGTGCCTTTAAGCCGTTTTATTTCCTTCACCGTAAATCCTTCGGGCAAGGCATACTTCAGCTGGGATCAGCAGTAATGTCATGAAAGAGAATTTATTACTTCAAGGAAAGTCTCTCCTAACTGACTGTAAATCATTTTGGACTTTTTGCTATACTACTTTAAAAAACTGAGTTTGCATTTCTCGCTTTAAGAACTGTTTGAGCTGCCGTATAGCAGCCGACTTCTGGTTAAGTTAGTTGTTTGTTTACTTTTGGGGGTTTTTTTAGCAGCGTTTAATAAATGTTTTATTTGTTATAAAAAACCTGTCTCAATTATATATTTATTGTTGCTGGATCGTAACAGTATAAGGTAATGACAGAAGGCTACAGGAAATGCAAAGCATTGGTGCTCACACCTGAAGAAATAAAAATGAAAAGTAGGGATTATGTTAAACTTAAAGGTCTTTAGATTGACTGCACAAGTACCGGGTAAAGTCTGGATTTGATATTAGTAATAAAGAGAAGCACAGGAGGATGATGAAAATTGATTGAATGGTATTAGGTTAGAGCCCATACCAAGCTGTGAGACTAGGGTCCCTTAATGTAGAAAAAAGGAGCAAGGGGCAACTAAAACAGCACAAATAAACTGCATGTCAAGCAAGCACAAGTTTAAAAGCCATTCAACATAAAACAATAAAATGTAGTGTAAAATATTGAGCAATAAACTGACCAAGTTGCACCAAGCTAGAAATATGAAAAGATGCCAGCAGCAATCTACACATCAGAAAGATGACCATCTAGACTGTGCAGTTGGTACATTTAACCAGTTTTAAATTAAATAATTTAAAAGAACCGACTTTTAAGTGTATCAAACTTGTGTTGAATTATAACACAAAAGTACAACTGCAGATGCTGTGGATCAAAGAATATGTACATAACGCTGGAAGAACTCAGCAGGTCAGGCAGCACCCGTGAGAAAAGAGTAGCCAACGTTTCGGGCCGAGACCCTTCATCAGGATGTGTTGAATTATATTTCGTATTAGGCAGCTGTCAGGTAAAAGATTGATTTATTGCTAGCAGGGTGGTAGATGATAGTGGTATCAGCATAAAGTAATCTATGATAAAGACACCTCTACTTTTCCTCAAATAACCTTAAAACTATCTAGCCATCTGTATAACTCAAATTGGTAATATTGTATCTGCACTTGAATTATGATTTATTGGTGTTGTTAATAACTGTTTTCAATAAACTACAAAGAGCCCTTGTGAAAATGAGAAGAAAAAAGCAGAACACCATCAGAACTCAGAAGATCTGTGCAGGCAAACTGTGTAAAGAAATTTTTGGTCATGACAACCGTGAGAAAAGAAGAAATACTAGTATATGTAACTACAGGGGGACTGTTGGGTATAGGCTGTTAGGTCATTGGTGAAATCAAAGGTGGAGGGGAAGAGGGAGATAACAGAAGTTAAAGGAAGAAGAAAATTAGGTGGGTGGGTGAGTGTGTGAGAGGAGAAAATTCAGTGCTCCATATTCCAACATCTTCATTTGTCGACTTGATACCACTTGCCATTCAATAAGATCTTTTATTTCAGCATAACTTTTTTTGCATTGACATTGAACCATTTCTAAGGACTAGAACTTGCTTTTATATATATTAATGGTCAATAAGACAAGGGTCCCTTTTTATGCCAAGGACCCCTACCATTAACCGAGGGGTCCATGCAATTTAAGAGGAACTTAATCAGTATCTGATTACAGTGTGAAACTCACAATGACACAAAGTTAAATTGATTGGCATAAGCACATTTTAGGGAAATGCAATAATCGGTGTGGATGGGGTAGAATAGAATAAAGCGATACATTTATGATCAGAGATGGCATAGGAGGAAACTTGCCTGTAACACAAAACACTGCCATGAATCCAGTGAATTGAATGCAACTAAACATATGTGCAGAATGCCTACTTTCAACTTTTTTTCCTTAAGAAACTAGACAGGTGTTTCTAAACACCTGTCTAGTTTCTTATGAAAAATCAAAAGTGCGCTGAAGGTACCCACCCAGCAGGTCAGGGAGAACATTTACAGCATTTTCTGTTTTAATTTTCAGCTTTACAGTGTTTAGAATTTTCACTTTTCAATTGCTATACACCTTTGCACAGTCTAACAAGTTTTATGAAGCAAAAATGCTCCTAGTGGACTAAATGGACTACAAGCAATAGTGACTGCCTTTGATTTCAGGCACAGTTCTGTGGCAACATTCATAGCATAGATTTAGAAGGCTGTGAGTTCAAAAACTGAAATACATTATTTACCAAGGGAATATAGAAACATCATAATACCATTCAAAAAACAGATAAGTTCTCCCCTACATCCAAAGCAAAATCTCTCGCACAATCAAGACCATTAAAATAAACGTCCTGACAAAGAGCCTCGGCTCGAAACGTCGACAGCGCTTCTCCCTGTAGATCCTGCCTGACCTGCTGTGTTCCAACAGCATTTTGTGTGTGTTGCTTGAATTTCCAGCATCTGCAGATTTCCTCGTGTTTGCCCATTAAAATAAATCTCTCTTTGGTGTTCAGGGAACTTTGGCTGTTACCTTTCCTACATTACAACAGACAATGCACTTCAACACTACTTAATTGGCTGCAAAGTGCTGTGGAACACTAAGGCTATGACCAGTAAAACATAAATTCAAAGCCATTCATTTTGCTTTGTACTGATTGCCAGCACTAACAAACTTAACCACAGTCTTAATCTGGTTTATGTTGCTTTTAGGGCTCTTAGTGATCTCCATCAGGATTTTCTCACTGCATATCACAGACCGAATATTAAAGTAGTTTTTGGTTTATTCAGCTGCTATTAGTGTGTTGTCACCAATCGACTGACAGTAACACATTCCAAGAAACTTTGCTACAAAACCAAACTACTTTGATGATTTAACATATGCTTAATTCATCCTGGTCATTGCACCAACAGTAACAGACCTGAAAGTCTACACATAGTCATATTCATTATAATGTCAAAATCCTTTGGCTAATACAAATCTACAGTGCTTTTGTAGCTAGCAGGACATTCTGCGCTTAAACTTTCTTCCTTCAGCTTGATGAAGTTACTGTTTTCCATTTCAGTGCCAGACAAGCTATCAATGATCGACTGCCATATCAAGGCATGATCCCCAATCTGCATGGGGAGGTTTTATTATTTGTTCCTCAGAGCAAGGTTGCCAGAGTCAAATACCACTTTCCCCAGCTATAAGGTGAGGGTGTTGGTGTAACGTATGGCAAAAAATTGCTGCTTTATTTTCAGTTCATGACACCATCTTGGCAATGTTGGACTAGAATGAAAAAACCTGCAGTTCTCTACATGCACAGATCTTCCTGGTTCCATGGTAAGCGAGGGTTAATGAGGTGACTGCCAGGTGAAGTGGCTTGAACTACCGCGTTGTATCTCAATAAACAAAACTGTTCTCATCCCAAGTGGAAAGGGCAAAGTAAGAACAAGAAACTCCCACCGCAATACGAAAATTTTTCTTATCCTCTCAATTGTCAGACATGTAATTAATTGCATTCACCTCAAGCAGTAAAGCTGATTTTACATTTATTCACAATTCCAAACTGTTTCACGTCATTACCAGCACACACGTGTAAAGGAGAACAAAATAATTGTTACTCTATTTACGGTTTCAGTAGTGATCAATTCCCTACAATACAACTTAACCATAAATGGATATCTCAAACAAAAATTAGATGCAATATACAAAGACAAAAAAATGTACAAAATATTCAGCACATCAGGTTTGCACCATTCAAGATGGAATACAAATGGAAAACAGCGTTTGTGCTACACAAGGGCTAGATGGTGGAAATCTCCAACAATAAACTGACTTTAACTGCATAGGCAATATCATCATGGAATTATCAATTATTCACATATAGTGTTGTACAAGTCTTAGGCACATATAAAGAAAATTGCTATAAAGCGAAGATGTTTTCAAACATAATGAAAAGTTGCTAAATATTAATAAATTTACTACAAAAAGTAGTAAACAGTAAAAAAAAAACCTAAATCAAATCAATGTTTGGTGTGACCACTTTTTGGATTTAAAACTGCATCAATTCTCTTAGATACACTATCTTGCAGTTTTTTTTAAGAAAATTGGCTGCTCAGCAGCTCTAAGAACCTTAGAAAACTTGCCACAGCTTTTCTGCAGACTCTGGCCATCTCGCTTGCTTCTCTCTCCTCCTCCCCCCCCCCCCCCCCAAGTATTTCCAGACAGCCTCAATGATGTTGCGTTCTGGGCACTAAGACCATACTATTGTTGCAGAGCTTTTTGTTCTTCTTTTCGCTGAAGCTAGTTCTTTATTACTTTGGCTGTGTCTTAGGGTCATTTCCCTGCTGCAGAATGAAGTTGAAGCCTCCCTGCTGGTGGTATTGCATGATGGATGAGAATCTGCTTGTACTTGTCAGCGTTGAGATTTCCATTAATTCTGACCAGATCGTCATCTCCATTTGCAAAGATTCAGGTGCAAACCTGAGGGAATTACCACCATACTTCACTGTTGGCCAGACACTTATCTATGCAGCACTCTCCAGTTCTTCAAATTTTGACTCATCAGTTCAGAGCACTTGTGCCATTGTCCAGCACCCCAATCCTTGTCTTTTTGTGCATAGGCAAATCTCTTAGCATTGTTTTCACTTCGGAGAAATGGCTTTTTGGCAGGAACTTTTCCAAGAAGACTACTTCTGACAAGATTTCTCTGGATTGTAAAGGGGTGTACTTGGGTTCCAGTGGTTTTTGAGAGTTCAGTGCTGATAGCAGTGCTGGACTTCTTCCAACATACAAGAGGCATCAGTTTTATGTATCTCTCGTCTGCGGCACTCAAGTTTCCGTGTCCAACCACTGCATTTCTGGTTCTCAGCCTTGTCTGGTTTGTTTGTGCTTCTTCAGAAGAATTTGGCTAGCAAATCTTGAAATACCTGTCACAATATTTCTGCTTGGGAGAGACCTTGCTGATGCTGGGTGTCTTGTTATTATGTGCACTCTTGTTGTGGAGCATGAATTGATAATTTGAATGTTAAACTGTCACATCTGCCACACCTTCACCTTTCAGTTTGGTTGTCCTTTGCCCAGTTTGATTCCTTCAAAACACATTTCTGTTTCAGTTCATCAGTTTAGTTCAGTCAACTGATATCTTCAATCATTAGGGCCTATTTGATATCTTTGTGCAATCATTCACTGGGCTATGTACTTACAAAGTAATCAAACCTGTATTTGAAAAGTGTTCTGGTACTTAATGTTACCTTCTTTAACAAAAAACAAAAAACTCTCTGCAACATTTAAAAATGCTGGTGGAACGCAGCAGGCCAGGCAGCATCTATAAGGAGGAGTGCTGTCGATGTTTCAGGCCAAGACCCTTCGTCAGGACTAACTGACAGGAAAGATAGTAAGAGATTTGAAAGTAGGAGGGGGAGGGGGAAATGCAAAATGATAGAAGACTGGAGGGGGTGGGGTGAAGCTGAGAGCCGGAAAGGTGATTGGCAAAAAGGATACAGAGCTGGAGAAGGGAGAGGATCATGGGATGGGAGGCCTAGGGAGAAAGGGAGAGGGGGAGCACCAGAGGGAGATGGAGAACAGGCAGAGTGATGGGCAGAAAGAGAAACATTGAACATTGACTTCTCTAACTTCAGTTAATGCCCCTCCTCCCCTATCCCTGATATATTTAGCTTTTTCCCGCACTTCCTCCTTTTTTTTCCCTCTCTTTCTGCCCATCACTCTGCCTGTTCTCCATATCTCTCTGGACCCCTTTCTTTCTCCCTATGCCTCCCGTCCCATGATCCTTTCCCTTCTCCAGCTCTGCATCCCTTTTGCCAATCACCTTACCAGCTCTCAGCTTCACCCCACCCCCTCCGGTCTTCTCCTATCATTTCGCATTACCCCTCCCCCTCCTACTTTCAAATCTCTTACTATCTTTCCTGTCAGTTAGCCCTGACAAAGGGTCTTGGCCTGAAACATCGACAGCGCTCATCCCTATAGATGCTGCCTGGCCTGCTGTGTTCCACCAGCATTTTTTGTGTGTGTTGCTTTAATTTCCAGCATCTGCAGATTTCCTCGTGTCTGCAACATTTAATTTTTTTTGGAAAATGTATGTTTGGAATTCTAAAATGTACTCTTTTCTACTGACACATCAATGCAGAATCAAAAAAAATCTAAAAAAATTATTTAAAAACCTAAGACTTTTGCACAGTACTAAGTGGGCACCTGGTGTTTTCATGGACTTGATGGGTCACAGTCCATTTCCATCTTGTTATGTCCCAATGAAAGTCACCATTGAACAAAAGCCTAATTGAGCCAGTCAAATGAATCCACTATCACACTTGGTTACTGCTCTTGCATATTGGATAGGTACAAGAAAAAATAATTTGCTGGCTCAAAAGTAAAACTATGGACTTCGAACTACTGGACTATTCTAAAAGGAATTTACATGATCTCAATGGGCTGAATGGCTTTCTTCTGTGTTATAATTACTGCATGCTATAATATAAATGCTGTGACTGTAACAGCAAAGCAGAATCAGAATATACTACAGAGTAACCCATTGTTACACTCCCCAAATGCAAGTCACAAGTCTGAAGGAATTGTCTTCAATTGTCTACAGACACATACCCCAATATTTTAGGATTCAATACTATCCATGATAAAGCAGACCCTTTACTAGCTTCCTATAGAACAACACAAATATTCAGTTCCACTGTCACAGCATGCACAATTTTAAATCTGCTTACTTAAAATACTCATTTGCACTTCCTGAGACATGGGTCGGATGTCATAAGCCAACATGACGGGACATATGCTTATCCATTCCTTCAACAATACTGGGTCAAAATCCTGCAACTCCAGCCTCTAGGAGCATATTTGTGTATTATAATAGGTTAAGGTTGCATTTACAAGAGGCATATTTGTTAAAGGTACAGCACTGATAGAAGTAATATGAAAACAAGCTTCTGTCCAGTTCTCTAAATTGACATCAAAACTACCACAGGAGGAGATTTCTAGTGTCAATGTTTCCTTCACTAAGGAATAACATCAAACAAAAACAGAAAATGCTGGCCACATTTACATAAACCATTTCTCTTTCCGCAGTAGCTGCCTGACCAGCTGAGCTTCTCCAGTATTTTCTGTTTCAGCTTTCCAGCATCTACTCCAGTTGTTTTTGTTTCTATTTGCTGGTCTTTCATCTGACTGCTAAAATCTCTCCATACAAATCTACATAAGTTGTATTCCAGAGCAATACAGGAAAACATCCTTTTTTCTCTTGAGGGGCTTTCAGCAAACCTTTACACAGATGACAACTTCAACAACAGCCAACAGGGAAGATAAATAAGGCAATTCTACAGATAAGGCACAATAATTCAAAATCTGATTTACTACTACTGACATGATGTGAAATTTGTTGTTTTGTGCAAAGACATAAAATTACCATAAATTACAAAAATATATAGTGCACAAAAGGAATAAGAAAAGAACATTCATGGAACATTTCAAAAATCTGATAGCAAAGCAGTTCTGAATTGTTGAATGTGGGTCTACCTCCTCCTTGATGGTAGTAGCAAGAATAATCATATGCCAAGTGGTGAAGTCCCTTAGTGATGGCCCCACCTTCTTGGAGCACTACCTGTTCATGTCCACAACTAGTCAGAACACACTGCAGTACACATCTATAGAAATTTGCTAGAGACACTCCAAATCTCCTCATACTCCTAATCAAGTAGTGCCTCCTCTGAGATGTTGGCATCCAAGAATGTGAAGCTGCTCACCTTTTCCACTACTGACCCCTTAATAGGTACTAGTGCATGCTCTCCCAACTCCTACTGTCTGAAGTCCACAATCAGTTCCTTGGCCTTGTTGATGCTGAATGCAAGGTTGCTGTTGTGATACCATTCAACCAACTCATTTATATCATCACTCCTTAAAATTTAGGATAGCTATATTACCACTCCTTAAAATTTAAAATAGCTAAATATTAGGGTAAGTATGGGCCTTGTGGGAGAGTATTAAACTGGACCAGGGTAAGTTATGAGAGCATCAGGCAGGAACTGGGGAGAGATAATTGGGAACAGCTGTTTTGGGCAAGTCCACATCAGATATGTGGAGGATGTTTGAAGACCAACTGTGCACAGTACAGGACAAGTACATTCCAGTGAGGACGACAAAGATGGCAAGGTAAAAGAACTTTGGATGTTGAGATGGTGAACTTAGTCAAGAAGATAAAGGAAGTATTTAAGAATTGAAAATACACTTGGACTAAGATTTTAACTGTCCTGTGTCATTATCAGTTGATCCGCCACCTGTCTTCAGGAGTTTTGGCCCGCTTATGATCATGACTCCCTTGAGATGCTGGCCAGCAGTGCACCACCTCCCACTGATGAGCTTAACAACTTGGCATCTGCCTCTATCAGAGTTGTTGGTCGCTTCCATCCAACAGATAGTCTACTCTTCAGGTGTCTTTGCAACTTCTGAAGGGTTTACAAAAGATGGATACACTGTCCGACTATCTGCCCCTCAGGACATACTTGGTCCACATTCATGATGATCCTGTCTCTGCTGCCTCAGCTACAGCCCTGCTGGTTGACTTGATCTCTCTTCTAATGAAGCCAAGGTCACATAGCCACTTCTGGAAAGTGAACAGAATAAAAGTTCCAGGAATAAAAGTTTTAGGAATGCAGGCGAGGTCCTAAATGGATTCTGTACATCCGTATTTGCCAAAGAGAAGGATGTGGAGGATAGGAATATCAGCGTGGAGTATGCTAATTTTCTAAGGGCATTTTGAATCAGATTAAGTGGTAATATTGGATAACAAAGAATACTGAGGTGGGTAAGTCCTCAGGGCCTCATGGAAATATACCCCAGGTTATTGACAGAGACAAGAGATAAGGCTCTTGGGGCATTGAACAACTTCCATTATAACCATAGGTGAGGACCCCAGAAAATTGGAGAGCATTTACTTATTTAAAGATACAGCACAGAATAGGTCCTTCTGGCCACAATGCCAGCCGTCCAATGATTTAAGCTTAGCCTAATTACAGGACTGTTTCCAATGACCAATTAACTTACGATTCTGGACTGTGGAAAGAAACCAGAGCACCCAGACAAAACTGATGTGTTGACGGGAAGGACGTACAAACTCCTCACTGATACCCCTGGCTGTAATCGCAACACATGAATTGCTATACTACCAGGGCACCCCAAAGCTGTAGCTAATGTTGTTCCATTAATCACATCACACGAACTGCTACAATACCTGGGCATCCCAAAGCTCTAGCTAATGTAGTTCAATTAATTACATCACACAAACTGCTACACTACCACGGCACCCCAAAAAAACTGTAGCTAAAATTGTTCCATTAATCGCATCACACGGACTGCTTCACTCATTCAGTCTAGTCTCATAAGACAAAAGAGCAGAAGTCGGCCATTTGGTCCATCGAGTCTGTTCCACCATTTCATCATGAGCTGATCCAATTTCCCCTTTAGTCCCATTCCCCCGCCTTCTCACCATAATCTTTGATGCCCTGACTACTCAGATACCTATCAATCTCGGTCTTAAATACACCCAATGATTTGGCCTCCACTGCCGCCCGTGGCAACAAATACCATAGATTTGTCACCCTATGGCTAAAAAAAATTTTTTACATCTCAGTTCTGACTGGGCGCTCTACAATCCTCAAGTCCCGTTGCCTCTCAGAACTTTGAATTCTCTCCCCATTTAAATAATAGTCTGCCTGTTTATTTCTTCTACCAAAGTGCATGACCGTACACTTTCCAACATTGTAATTCATTTGCCACTTCTTTGCCCCAATCTGTCTGCAGACTCTATTTCCTCAGCACTACCGGCCCCTCCACCTATCTTTGTATCATCAGCAAACTTAGCCACTAAGCCATCTATTCTATAAACCAAATCGTTGATATACAACGTAAAAAGAAGCAGCCTCAACACGGACCCCTGTGGAACACCACTGGTAACCGGCAGCCAACCAGAATGGGATCCCACTCTCCGTTTTCTGCCAATCAACCAACACTCTATCCACATATGTAACTTTTCCTTAATTCCATGGGCTCTTATCTTGTTTAGCAGCCTCATGTGCTGCACCTTGTCAAAGGCCTTCTGAAAATCCAAATACACAACATCCACTGCATCTCCCTTGTCTAGCCTACTTGTGATTTCCTCAAAAAATTGCAATAGGTTTGTCAGGCAAGATTTTCCTTTAAGGAAACCATACTGAGTTCTGCCTATCTTGTCATATGCCTCCAGGTACTCCGTAACCTCATCCTTGACAATCGACTCCAACAACTTCCCAACCACCGATGTTAAGCTAACAGGTCTATAATTTCCTTTTTGCTTCCTTGCCCCCTTCTTAAATAGTGGAGTGACATTTGCAATCTTCCAGTCCTCCAGAACCAGGCCAGAATCTATCAACTTTTGAAAGATCATTGCTAATGCCTCCGCAATCTCCACTGCTACTTCCTTCAGAACATGAGGGTACATTCCATCTGGTCCAGGAGATTTATCTACCCTTAGACTATTCAGCTTCCTGAGTACTTTCTCTGTTGTAATTGTGACTGCGCATATTTCTCTTCCCTGACACCCATGAATGTCTGGTATATTGCTGATGTCTCAGTGAAGACTGATGCAAAATACTCAGTCAGTTCCTCCACCATCTCCTTATCTCCATTACAGTTTCTCCAGCATCGTTTTCTATCGGTCCTATATCTATTCTCACCTGTCTTTTACTCTTTATATACTTGAAAAAGCTTTTAGTATCCTCTTTGATATTATTTGCTAGCTTCCTTTCATAGTTCATCTTCTCCCTCTTAATGACCTTCTTAGTTTCCTTTTGTAAGCTTTTAAAAACTTCCCAATCCTCTGTCTTCCCACTAATTTTTGCTTCCTTGTATGCCCTCTGCTGTGCTTTTACTTTGGCTTTGACTTCTCGTCAGCCACGGTTGCATCCTTTTTCCATTCAAAAATTACATCTTCTTTGGAATATATCTGTCTTGTACCTTCCTCACTTCTCGCATAAACTCCAGCCACTGCTGCTCTGCCGTCCTTCCCGTTAGTGTCTCTTTCCAGTCAAATTTGGCCAGTTCCTCTCTCATGCCACTGTAATTTCCTTTACTCCACTGAAATACTGACACATCGGATTTCGGCTTCTCTTTCTCAAATTTCACAGTGAACCCAATAAGTCCTGACGAAGGGTCTCGGCCCGAAACGTCAACAGAGCTTCTCCTTATAGATGCTGCCTGGCCTGCTGTGTTCCACCAGCATTTTGTGTGTGTTGTTTGAATTTCCAGCATCTGCAGATTTCCTCGTGTTTGCTCAATCATGTTCTGATCACTGCCTCCTAAGGGTTCCTTCACTTCCATTTCTCTATTCACCTCTGGTTCATTACACAATACCCAATCCAGTACAGCCGATCCCCTAGTGGGCTCAACAACAAGCTGTTCTAAAAAGCCATCTCGTAGACATTCTACAAATTTTCTCTCTTGAGATCCAGTGCCGACGTGATTTTCCCAATCCACTCACATGTTAAAATCCCCTACAATTATCATAACACTTCTGGCAAGTCTTTTCTATTTCCTGTTGTAAATTGTAGTCCACATCACTGCAGCTGTTTGGAGGCCTGTAGATAACTGCCATCAGGGTCTTTTTACCCCTGCGATTTCTTAGCTCAACCCATAAAGATTCTGAACACAAAAATACAACTGCAGATGCTGTGGATCAAAGAATACGTACACAACGCTGGAAGAACTCAGCAGGCCAGGCAGCATCCGTGAGAAAAGAGTAGCCAACGTTTCGGGCCGAGACCCTTCATCAGGAAGAGAGGGCCGAAGCCCAGTAATAGAGATAGGGGAGGGGGTAGGGCCCAGAGGCGCCAGATGGAAAACCAATCAGAGGAAAGATGAAGGGGGGAGGGGGAGGGGATAAGCTTGAAAGAACTGTAGAGATAAAGAAGCAGAAAGTTGAAAGGGGAGAGAGGAAGAGAGAGACCTGGGATAGGGGAAGGGGGTGGGGGAGGGAATTACCAGAAATTGGAGAATTCAATGTTCATACCACCAGACTGGAGGCTACCCAGACGGTAGATGAGGTGTTGCTCCTCCAACCTGAGTTTGGCCTCATCATGACAGTAGAGGAGGCCATGTATGGACATATCTAGATAGGAATGAGAGGCAGAGTTGAAGTGGGTGGCAACCGGGAGGTCCTGTCTATTGTGACAGACGGAGCATAGGTGCTCAAAGAAGCGGTCCCCCAATCTGTGTCGGGTTTTGCCGATGTAGAGGAGATTCTGTACCTTTCAATCCTATGTCAACTCTTTCTAATGATTTAATATAATTTCTTAACATTAAAGCCACGCTACCCCCTCTACCTACCTGCCTATCCTTCCGATACACAGCGTATCCTCGGACGTTCAGCTCCCAGAGACATGCATCCTTTAGCCACGTCTCAGTGATGGCCGCAATACCATACCTGCCAATCTGTAACTGTACAACAAGATCATCTACCTTATTCCTTATGCTGCGTGCATTTAAATATACATCTTAAATCCAGTATTTGGTACTCTTTGCATTGACTGCACTGCAACTTTATTGCACAGCAACTCATCCCAATGGCTGCAAATTTGCTCCATCACCTGCCTGTCCTTCCTGACATCCTTACTGCTCACTACCTTAGATCTATTTCTGTTTTCCCTTTCCTCCGCTCCGTCATTCTGGTTCCCATCCCCCTGCCAAATTAATTTAAACCCTCCCAACAGCTCTATTAAACCTTCCCGCCAGGATGTTGGTCCCCCTAAAATTCAAGTGTAACCTGTCCTTTTTGTACAGGTCACACCTGCCCCAAAAGAGGTCCCAAAGATCCAGAAACTTGAATCCCTGCCCCCTGCTCCAATCCCTCAACCACGCATTTATCCTCCACCTCATTCCATTCCTACTCTCACTGTCGTGTAGCACAGGCAGTAATCCCAAGATTACTACCTTTGCGGTCCTTCTTCTCAACTGCCTTCCTAACTCCCTGTATTCTCCTTTCAGGACCTCTTCCCTTTTTCTACCTATGTCATTGGTACCTATATATACCACGACCTCTGGCTCCTCACCTTCCCACTTCAGGATATCGTGGACGCGATCAGAAACTTCCTGGACCCTGGCACCAAGGAGGCAAACTACCATCCGGGTCTCCTGATCGTGTCCATAGAATCACCTATCTGATCCCCTAACTATCGAGTCCCCTATTACTACTGCCTTCCTCTTCCTTTCCCTACCCTTCTGAGCTACAGGGCCGGACTCTGTGCCAGAGGCTTCCCCCAGGCAGGCTGACTCCCCCAATAGTACTCAAAGAGGAATACTTATTGTCAAAGGGTACAGCCACTGGGGTACTCTCTAGTACCTGACTCTTCGACTCTTCCCCTTCCCCCTCCTAACCATGACCCACCTGTCTGTCTCCTGTGGCCCTGGTGTGACCACTTGCCTGTAACTCATGTTAATGGTAGTAAAGTTACTGGACAGTATGGATTTGTAAGTGGAAAAACCTGGTCAAATTAGGAAATCCATTCAAAATGAATTCCTTCACTGAAAAGTACAGTGTATTTGTTTCATATCTTCAAGTATGACCTTTACAGAAATGTCGGTCTGCAACTTTTACAGTGAGTACATCACAAACATAGCATGCAACATTCCCTTCTCCAGGTGAAGCCAAACCATCCAAGGAAACTTCAGTCCATTGTAAATGTCAAGTGTAGACTGGTGTTATCAAAGCATCTGTAGGCTAAATGTCCCAAAATGAACATTTGATCCTAAATAAATTTGTACCTATCAACACAAACAATCCCTTTATCCCCAACCCTGTCAAGTACACTTGATCCTGGCAAACTACATCTTCAAAACTAAGCGAAGGGCACCAAGGAAGGACCAGTAAATGGAGATGAAAATTCTTGAAGGCTATAACAAAGAGCATGTTTCTCCCAGCAGTGGAGTCCAGATCCAAGTGTCATAGTCTTCAAATAAGAGAAAGGCCATTCAGGAGTCAGGCATGCCAGGAGGAACTTCTTCATTAAAAGGATAGCAAATCTTTGTAGTTCTTTTTTTATCCTGGAGGGTCAAAGAGTCTCAATGAGTTAATTCCAAACAGGCAGCAAGCAACAGGATTCTGCACAGTAATAGAATCAAGAGGACTATGCTGAGAAAACGCAATACGGTAAAAAATCAGTGATGACCAGAAGGGCCCATTCTTAATTCTTGTGTTTTGTTAGACCAGGAAAATAGATGACTGTGCAGCTGAAAGGTCTCGGCCTGAGATGTTGACTGTACTCTTCTCCATAGATGCTGCCTGGCCTGCTGGATTCCTCCAGCATTTTGTGTGTATTGCTTGGATTTCCAGCATCTGCAGAATTTCTCTTGGCTGTGCAGATTCAATGGCTGGCACTTTAGGAAGTGGGAAGGCTGCATTTATTGTCTATCCTTAGGCATCATTAAGACAGCAATGTAAGCTATGTTGAAGGTGTCCCTGAAGTGCATTTATATACAGTTCTTATATTCCTCATTGCAACTTTTAATAAAACTCTTTTCCATCTCCCCTTCAGTTTAAAGTAACAAGCAAATGTGAAGTACTACCTCAAGAAATACTTTTCTTTCACAGCAGTCTCCTGAACTCTCCCACAAAGGGGGCAAATAATAAACATAAGGAAAGATTGATTATCTTAGACATGAAGAGGAATCAGTAAAGTCTTTGGCAGCTATTATAATCAGACCAGCAGCTTGGTGTTGGGAGCTTTAATAACTGCAGCTAGTACTGGCCCTTCATATCTCACCCATCATCTTCAGACTTAATTACACCAGAAATTAATTAACTTACTTATTTAAACCAATTTATTCAAAGCTGCCCTTTTCTCCAAATTCAGTTCAGTCTATCAAAAGACTTGTATTTCAGTTGTGTACATGGTTCAAAAAAGGAAAACGTTATGAACCACTGAAACGAGTTTTTTTAAAAACAGTGGAATACTGGGAGCATGATATATAGACGATAATCTCAGATACTCAAGATTCAACATTACATTAGACTACAGACCTTCTCCATTCAATTCAACACTAAATGTCACATGCCATCACAAAGACAGGGTCAGGCTCACACACCTTCAGAAGAGGCTAAGATCTCCATATCAACACCCAAGGCCCACACAATTCCGGTAAGGTGGTGGCAGGCTTAGATGCAGTGGCCTCTGAGTCCAAACAAAAGATGTAATTATTCATCCTGAATGTCCTTATTATGACCACAAGACACTAATGGATATGAAGGACATCAAGTATGATACGTCATGAATTGCTGAAATTGTTGCACACCGTATTGCAGCCTGCTTCACACAGGGAAGGAGTCAGAGGCAGTGCAAGATGCAACAAATGGTGGAAACGTTTGGTCTGGACATTTTTCTTGTGTTCGACATTGGTATGTAGATTACCACGAGTACAATTCACTGGTTCATTGGTGAGACCAAAAGCAAGGGAGTTGCATTGCCTCGGTTGTTGCACGGACATGGCTCTCATGCTTCACAGTTGTCTGCTGTGGCTGCCAGCGAAGGACACAGCAAAGCTGGCTGTGTGCTGCTGGTTCTGTGCTAGGTTGAGAGCGTCTCCTCCTGATGACGCTGCCTTCCAGTGTTTGCTCCTGGGAAGACAAGCTGGATTGTGTTAGTGGCTGTACTTGAGCAAGATAAGGAACTGCAGCATGTTCTTGTAGAAACATGGATCCATGCACCATCAATCTACAGGCCATGACACTCAGCGACAGGGACTATTTTTTTTGTAACTGCATTTTTCTACTATCATAATTATAATGTGCTGTGCTCTCTATGTGACTCCTGGTACTGGGTTTTGCACTTTGGCCCCCAGAGGAATGCTGTTTTGTCTGGCTGTGTGGTTGAATGACAATTAAACTTGAGCCAGAAACATCCAAGTAGGTTGTAAGACCATCCCTGCAACTTAATATCAGAATGGAATGATACAAGAACACTCATTCCAGCTGCATGTCACTGCCCATTCTATATTCAAAAAATCATCAGAAATTATTGAGGTACCTCACTCTAGACACCCATCTTAACACCACTGCATTTCGGAACATAATTAGATAACAGAACTTGCAACAACAAAGGGAATGTCTCAATACCAGGAATGGACAGGTAGATCATATTAGTATGACAACAGGGCTACATCAACAACCTGCATTTAATCACCCCCTTTAATGGATAAAATGCCTCAATGCATTAACAAAGAGATTTTATAAAATAAACATTTGACAAAGTAATATAATAAAACCAACATCAGGACTCGGTCTGGCTAAAGGGGCAAGTTTTAAAGAACTTAAGTAGACACAGAGCTGTAGAACTGAAAGTGCCAAGCTCAGAAACAAGGCAGATGGCAGCATGGCCATCCAAAGGTAGGATTTTTTTAAAATTAGCTTCTCCAGTACTGGTAGGAGAAGTGCAGATCTCTAAAGGATGGTTAGGAGAAGAGGATTACAGAAAAAGAGGACAGGGAAGCAGCATGCTTTATGAGGGTTTGGTATGGAACCTCAATGAGGAATTTAAAATCGAGCTGCCCAATCCAGGATGTATACAAGGATTAAAGCTAAGGCAGTGAGATCAAGCTGAATAATAACAGCTTACTGCAGAACCACAGGAGTGGAAGAAAAGTGAGTCAAGAAAATTTCCTTTTAGGTGAGTGTTAAGAAAAACCATTGCAGATAATAAGATAAGTAAAATAGGAACAAAGAAAATTTGATTGTACTCATTTAAGGATCCTAATATTTCAAGTCCAAACTATACAACCTGTATAGGAAGCTGCCAGTACATGGATTTTTTTTTGATGTGGGATAGCTGTAAAATATCAGCGAGCACACAAGAAAACTTGTTAATATGAATGCAGACTCTTCCAAAGCCTTGTGAAAGAGTGTAGTAATTGGAGGATGGGCAGAGGACTTGGGAAAATGTAATTTTTTTAGATGGGTACCAAATGGCTCACAGAGACGTGGTGGATGATAAGATCACTTTTGTACTTCATCTTCAACCCTCAGATGATTTAACCTCCTCAACCTGCTAGGTAAATCCAGAAATACCCCAATCTCTGGGTGAATAAGTTCCCATACATTTCAGTTTTAAATTGACCATCTCTAATCTTGTAACTGTCCCCTTGCTCAAAGTTTCCACCAGGAGAAACAACTCAATATCTACCTTACAGTTGCTCTATGAAAATAAAAAGAGGTTTTCACACTCAGCTGATCCATGGAAAATGGAGTGGTTAAGTCTGTTGAAGATTACATAAAAGGTCAAGAATAATAAGTTCACCTACAAAGATGATAACAAATAATATTATTTATAACTAATTATATTTTAGTATCGTAAAGAATATACTGTCATTGGAGAAAGTCCAAAGATTTATTAGGCTGATCCCAAGAATTACCATACAATCACAAGCATTTTAAGGAAATAGATCTATTTTCTTTGGACTTAAGGAGACTGAGGGGTAGCCTTTTTAAAGAAACAAAATCCTAGAAGAGCATAACAAGGTATCTATTGCAAAGTTTTGATAAGTGGGAGAGTCTGAATGAATGGACGAAGGACAAGATTAGGTGTCAGTTACTTAATACAATCACTTGGGTGCCAGTGTAGAGAAGTGGTTAGTGCAATGCTATTCCAGCTCGGGGCATTGGAATTCAGAGTTCAAATCCAGCAGTCTGCAAGGAGTTTGTACATCCTCCCCATGAATATCCTTCCACAGTCCAAATGTGTACCAATCAGGAGATTAATAGGTCATTGTAAATTGTTCTGTGATTAAGCTAGGATTAAATCAGCAGGTTGCTTGGGTGGAAGGGCTGTACCTCTAAACAAATAAAAATAGAAATAAATACACAGCATGTAGAACTTCATTGCTCAGAGAATGCAAAATCTGTGGAACACTCTACCCTGATGACCCATGGGTATATTTAAAGGAGAGAGACATTATGTTTGAAAGATTAGGAAATTAAGAGCTTGGGAGTACAGGCACAGAAAAACAGATGAGCCCTGATCTGATCAGCCATGATTAGACTGAATGATGAGGCAGAGACCAAGAACCCAACTCCTGCTCCAATTTAAGTGCTTATGTCTTATTACAAGTTGGAGAGCTTAAAACATGGAACACAGGAAAATGGGCAAGGGCTTTAGGGTAGCATGTTACAACTTTGGATAGAAGATTGGGAATTACTTCTCATCTTCAACGAGTTTCAAATTAGAGCAGATATATTTCAGGGTTGACAACAACATGTCTGTAAACAGTCATAGTCATAAAGCAATATAGAATGATACAAAACCTTCAGCCCAACAAGCTCATGCCATCCACAGTGCCCAATCATCTAGGTTCAATTTCCAAAGTTCATTCCCTTCCATGAACCAATCCAAGCGCTTCTTAAATGATAATAATGTACCTGCTGCTCATTTTCGCTGGCAGCTTACTCCCTCAAGTCCCTTACAGATCTTTTTCCCTCACCGTAAATTTATGCCGCCTAGTTATGGACTACTCTACATCGGGGAAAGAGATTGCTACCATTCACCTTATCTATGTCTCTCATTATTTTATAAACCTTTGTTAGGTCGCCCCTCATTCACCTAAGACCGAAAGAGTAAGGACCTAACTTGGTCAACATCTACCTATAACTCAAGCCCTTAAATAGTATAGGTATCTTCAAATATTCTCTGCACTGTTTCCACTTTAAACAGTACTTCAAGTGCAGTTTCACCAATGACTTAGACAAATGCAACATATTGTCCCAACTCCTATATTCAAAGCACTTACAGATGAAGGCTAGCATGTAAAGGCCCTTTTCACCACACTGTCTACCTGTGGTGCCATTTTCAAAAATCTATCACTTGTACTCACAGGCCCCTCTGTTCCATTACACTCCCTGGTGCCCCACCATTCACAGTACATCCTACACTGGTTTGTCTTTCTAAAATGCATCATTTCACTTATTTGTATTGAAATCAATCTGCCACTCCTTGGCCTACTTCCCCTACTGATCAAGCTAAATCGGCAACGATGGAAGAGGAAGAATTAAGCAGTACTTGAGAGGAACCCATTCACAAAATCAATGAGGCTGAGGGAGTCAGGTAATCAACAGTTTAGTCAGAATAAGAATAAGATGGCTCTAATGGATAGGAGGTGGAATGGAGTTCAAAAACCATCAGCGCAAGTGAATATTTAGGAAGACTTGATTAAATGAGTCTAGGGAAACTGAAGTAAGAAAGGCAACTGAACAGAGAAGTTTAACAGAGAGCCCTTTATCATTGTAGCTGGAGTTCAAGTTGGAGCAGACAGTGAAGGATGGTTTCAGAATAAACTTTAAAGTAATTGGGTGTGTCCATACATTCCAGTATCACTTCTGATTAACAATCAGGTTTAACAAGGAAAATTAGGACCCACTCATACTTAATACCACAACAAAAGGTTAAAATAATTTTGTTTTGCCAAATGTATTGAAAACTCATCCCTTAATTGATTGGGAATGGCTTTATTCATTAAGAAAAATAGGCTTAATGAGACAAGGTCATTAAGAATAAGGGTTTGGACTTAGCAAACCAGTAGTTGCTGAAAAATTATGAGTGTGTAGGATTTTGTGAATAAAACATGTGAGAGTCATTTTATATGCTTAACAAAAGCTATAGTCCTTTACTCCCATTGACAACTAAACTAAAAGCAGTTGCCTTACACTGATGTCATTACATCAGACACCATTTTAAAGTGAACACAACTCAATGACAATTGAGAATTATGCAGAACAGTTTCCATTATGAACAATGTAGTCATCTGTCACCCATACATTACCCTACAAGTGCAAGGTAAAGCAGAAGCTTTGTCTGGGATGGATATTGAAAAAGAAATATAGATTTTAAGAGGAAATACAGTCGGCCGTCCTTATCCACGCGTTCCGCACGTGCAAATTTAACCAACCGCGAACCGAGAAAACCCGGAAGTGCTCTTCCAGCGCTTGTTGTTCGAGCATGTACTGACTTTTTTTTTCTTGTCATTATTCCCTAAACAATGCTGTTTAACAACTATTTTACATAGCATTTACATTGTATTATGTATTATAAGTAATCTAGAGATGATTTAAAGTATACAGGAGGATATGCGTAGGTTATTGTGGATCGGGATCGAAAAGATTGGAAGTTCTCTTACTAAGCAAGTCGGAACAGGTACATCCGGTATTATTTAGCGTCAGTTAGTCAAATCTTTGTCTTAGTATATAGTATATATTTTACCTTTCTATGCATATAAAACACTTAAGAACGTATGCTGCAATGCAGGGCTCGGAAGCGGAAGTTTCCGAGTTCAATCCAGTGACAGACCACTCTCGAGTGCGCTCTCCATCCGTACCTGGTTGATGTGGAGGATCAAAAACCCAAAACCCAATAAATAAACCACTGCGTTGCTTAGTAATATTTGTAGCTTTCATTGGGGCAGGGCCTTTCCCACTTTATCCTTTAAAATTGTTCCGATCGTTGACCGAATGTAGCCTAACGCTTTTCCAATGACCGATGGCGTTTCAACTCTTTCCACTCGTTTTATTATTTCCACTTTATTTTCAATCGTGATTATCTTCGTGAACAGAAACACTGTGGATGCAGAGCTCCGCCACCGGGTCCTAATGTCCACTGCACTGAAACAGGTCTGGGGTCTGGGGTTCCACTGGGTCCAAAGATCCACCGCATTGAGACAGGTTGAATAAGGGACTTGAGCATCCATGTTTTTTGGTATCCGCGAGGGGTCCTGGAACCAATCCCTCACAAATAAGGAGGACCGACTGTATAGTGCAAAATGAAAATCTGTTAAAATATTCCAAAGGTAGAGTGTTCCTATGAAACCGTTCGTAAGCCTAAATGTCATAAAGCGAAGAAGCAATTACCATTAACTTATATGGGAAAAATTTTTTGAGTGTTCCCATACCCAAAAAATAACCTACCAAATCAAACCAAATAACACACAAAACCTAAAATAACACTAAAATATAGCAAAAGCAGGAATGATATGATAAATATACACCCTATATAAAGCAGAAATATTGTATGTACGGTGTAGTTTCACTTTTCAAACTCGGGAAGACTGCGAGCCAAAATCGATTTGGAGAAAAAAAGTCGGCATGTACACACGTGCACGTACATGCATGCACAAACAACTGCCCGCACAAGGCTTCACGGTCATTGTTGTCTTTCTCGAGGTAAACACACGTATAAAGCGGGCGTCTTTTTTTCGTAAAAGCGAAAATCCTCTGGTTAGCGAAAACAGGTACTAATGTAGGACTTTCCTAACAGCGAGCTGTCATAAAGCAAACGTTCAAAAAACTGGGGACACCTGTACCTATAATAGATAAAACACTTACAAAGTCTAGATAAAACACTAACAAAGTTAAAAGGCTTGATCATTTCATTGGTCACCTGGGTTATCTGCTGAGAGAGGTTCAATGAAAGAAGAACAGTGAATATGGAAGACAACGATGATTGTTAAAGCTGAAAACATCCAGGATAATAAAGCACTGAATGGATCTCATTATTTTAACTCTTCCCTGAAAGATAATCTAGATCTGCCCCAATATGCGGCTAAGCACAGCTCCAATGCCATCTGCAAATTCAATGACGACATAGTATTTTCTTGGATGAATCAAGGGTATTGATGATTACCGGAGTGAAGCAGCAAACCTGGATGAGTGATGCCATGACAACAGCAGCAAAACTGAAGAGCAGGCTGTAGACTTCAGCAGAGTAAGGAAGGTGAACATGAGCCAGTCTACATTTGACGATTAGCTTAAGTCATTTGTTTGAAATTCAGAGGCATGACAGTGCCTCTGACCACACTTAGATTGGAGGAATACCACCTCATATTCTTTTTGGGTAGCTTCCATTCCAATGGTATGAACTTTGATTGCTCTAACTTCCAGGAATGCTCCCTCCTTCACCATTTCCCATCCCCTTTACCCTCTCTTCTTGCCTCCCCCTGGTGCTTCTCCACCCCCTCCCCTTTTTTTCTTCCATGGCCTTCTGTCTCTTTCACCAACTTCCTAGCTCTTTGCTCATCCTTCCCCCAAGTTCCACCTATCACCTGGCATTTCTCTCTCCCCTCCCCCCACCTTTCAAATCTACTCCTCAGCAATTTTTCTCCAAGTCCTGAGGAAGGGTTTCGGCCCAAAACGTCAACTTCCTTTCAACCATCCGGTTCTCCAATTAGGGAAAAGCCTAATTATCACTATAGTTATCAACATCATGTCCACTATGATCACAATGCAATAAAGCAGGTGACTCTTTTTGTTCTAATTGCATTTTTTCTTGTTAAAATTGTCTATAATTTAAGTTTAATTGCTGTTTTATTGTGCAGACTATTTATATGATGCTATGAATCTGAGATGACTCCGCAAGTTTCTCATTGCCTTCACGTACGCGACAATAAACCTGACTTCACATCCAAATAGACAATAAAGAGCAATTCAAAATAAACTATTAGCAATATTACAAGATGAAACAAGAATGGTGGGAGGTTGACAGAGTTGTAAATAAACAAAAATATAAATCAAGACAATTGTGAATGGAATAAATGCTGGAAAAGTCAAACTTGATGAGGAAACTTTACTAATGAGATCAACACCTGTCCCCCCTCCCATCCCCACTTCGCTTTAATCTGGCAACTTCCCCTTCCTTTCCAATCCTGAAGAAGGGTCTCAGCCCAAAATGTCAATTGTTGACTCATTTTCATAGATGCTGCTTGACCTGCTGAGTTCCTCCAACATTTGTGTATTACCCATCTAGATGTCTGTCTAAACCTAGCCAACATGAAAGTGAAGAAATAAACTAGACATATTTCTTTCCTAAAAATGAGAGAAATCAGTATTGGGAAACAGAGAGGGAGGATGATAGGAAACAATACACAGAATCAAAGAGTGATGGTTCTACCTCTGATGGCTGCAATGGAACAGACAAGGAGACGTTGTCAATAAATATCGGTGGGCAGTATATAACAGAACGAAAGGAGGGAGATGGGCTCAATGAAGAGGCTCAAGTCAGAAGGTTGAGAAGCTGAGCGAGGAAAGCATGGCAGAGTTCCCTATCTTGATAAATCTGATTCTGATATAAACTAAGAGTGGGAAAATGAGAAGGGCAGGGGAGGGAGTAGGAAGCACCAGAAAGATGTTCTGTAATTAATAATAAACCAATTATTTAGAATCAAATGACCTTGTTTGGTATCTCAGAGCTGGGAGTGTCTGCACCCACGCCATATCCCACCCCTGGCCCTCCTCCTCTGCCACCTGTCCCACACTCCTCTCACCAAATTCACAATCACCATTCCCAACATCCTTTGCTCCAACCAGATTTACAAACTCCCACTCTGCTTCACATCAATGATAAAATGTCAGCAGTCTGTGCTTCCAGGTAAGACATTTCTACTTGAATTTAATCCCATTAATCAGCCGAATTAGAGTAGAATGAACCAGTATTGCAACCTCAAAGCATTTAACTCACAAAGACAGAATACAAAGAAAAATCAAAGCCTTTACGCCTAGGATTACCATGTTTCTATTAACGTAGAACAATAATATTCCATGTTAAGGAACTTCACTACAGAAAACTTTTTTCCCCCAATTTCAGTTGGCTCTTATGCCCAGATTTATTTTAAAACTCAATTCAAAAGTTTTCTATACACCCTGGAGGGTTTGGATTTACAGTCACTGCACTACCATCCCCATTCTCTGGATTGCCAGACTACTCAGCTAACTCACTCTGCTTCCAGGCACAACTCTTCCCTACAGTCCTCTCCAGATCTGTCCATCTACAGGTTGACATTGCTAAATTTCCTATTCTTACTTCCCAATTTTTTATTTGTGTAATGTACGTTCTTTTTCATTATATAGAAGTTCCCAGGCTAAGGAAAGTGTCAATGAACACAGCAGTAGATGCCCTCTCCCTACCCAAGAAAACACTAATATTTCAGTTTATATATACAGGAAATAAAGCAATTTAAGAAATGTTCTATGAGTCTAAATATTTCTTTAGTCCCACTCTTAATATTCAACATCAGAAACCTTTCCATTGATACAAAATATTTCAAATGCTGATGCTTATTCTGGCTGGTCACCCGTTTTCCTTCTAGAATATTTGCTCACTGTTAATGCTTCAGCACATTGAAATGAATGCTCCACGTAGCCAAACATTGATCAGGTTGGTCACTGTGCATGTGGCGCCAATGAAACATTAGCAGTGTGCACCATGTCTAGCACACTGTAATCAGGCAGTGAATTTCAGGCTGCAATACTTTGATGGAAAGGGACTATGTGGAGAAGCACGGATATCCTATGGAGATGCAAGCTGATATCCTCTTCAGACCCAGATGAAGCCAAGAGATGTAGATGATGGAAATCTGATGAACCAGATACTAGTTAATACTATGATGCACATCTGGGAAAGAGAAGATTGATGTAAAATAAAAGGAAGTAAAGGAACCCAACATATACAACACATTTTTTAAAATAAATCCTGATTAACTACAGCACTGCAAACAGCATCCATTAGAGCCCAGCTGCTTGAGTTAACCATACTTTTATTGGCAGAACACTGTCACCACATCAATTGCTGGTTAGTACATTCTGAAAAATTGAATTTACAGTGAGGCTATGGATAAAGAAACCAGTTGATTCCAGATGTGACTATAATGCTAATATGCAAAAATCTGCAAGTACTGAAATGCCAAAATAACACACAAAATGCTAGAGGAACTCAACCTTCCTGATGAAGGGGCTCGGCCTGAAACATCGATTGTTATACTCTTTTCCATAGATGCTGCTTGGCCTGCTGAGTTCCTCCAGCATTCTGTGTGTGTTGCTATGGCTATATTACTATCAGCTCAAATGCACTATCATTCTGTTATTCCAGCATCAACTTGCCTGAACAAAGATAGTTGAACAATCAACTCCTTATAGGACAAGAATCCCAAAAAGAGTGTAGTGAGTATAAAAAATGTTAAGTGTCAGATATTCTTTCTTATATACTAGCTTAAGCTTGAGCCTTGCAAAATTATTACTTTCCATGACACAAGGTGAATGTGGTTTTAAAAAGCTGTTGCAAGGAAAAATGTCAATTAATGCTGCCACCTCCTGGATCTCTAATGAAGTGCATCCAGTACTGTTCAAGCTCTCTAGCTATCCCAGCATTCTTAAACACAATAAAGACTGCAGATGCTGGAGATCCAAAGCAACATACAAAGTGCTGGAGGTACTCAACAGATCAGGCAGCATCTACAGACATGAATAAACAGTCAACATTTCAGGCTGTGGCCCTTCTTCAGGACTGAAAAGGAAGAGGAAAGATGCCAGAATAAAAAGGTGGAGGCAGGGGAAGGAGGATAACTAGAAGGTGATGGACAAAGCAAGTTAGGTTGGAAAGGTAAAGGGCTGGAGAAGAAAGAATCTGTTAGGAGAGGAAAGTAGACCATAGGAGAAAGGGAAGGGGGGAATGGAGGATAGGCAGGTGAGAAAGGGCAAGAGACCAGAGTGGGGAATAGAATAAGATGGGTTTGGGAAGGGAGAAATCTTTCTACCACAAGGAGAAATTGATATCAGCGTACTGTTACGAATGTGCCACAACTCTGAGGGACCGAAGGGTACAAAGTAGCCCCCTCCTTTGTGAGAATTGCAAGATCGCTATTAATTCGGGTCTGGGACCCAGGAAATGAGAGAGTCGTCCAGAATCCTCAAGGTTTGGAATGTGTCCTGGCCTCAGCGAGACAAAGCCACGGATAACGGCCATTGTCTCTTGGAGACGGAATTGTGTATTGAGTACTGTACTATTCATTGAAGCCCTCAGAGGATGACCAAAGTGGGCTGGTTGAGGGATTGCATCATCCCAACCTGGTTGACATCTGAGACCCCGTGAGTAAGGATAAAAGAGGGTCTAGGGAACAACCCCTTTAGACACACCAGGAGAAACGCTAGAAATCCTGTGACAGCGTTTAATAGCGACAGCCGGTGGGGGGGGCTCATGTGCGTCCTTTCCCTTTGCCAGGGATTGGGGCCTTACCATGGAAGAACGGCTTTAGCTAAAGGACCGGCTACACCAATGGAACTCTCGAAGGATCAAAATCATAAAAAGTAAAAGCTGGCAAGTTTCTAAAAATCTCTCTTGACTCCAACCAAAGGCTGCAGCCTGAATGAACTGTGTGACTGTTATATTTCCATCGGACAATACATTATCCCCTAGACAACGATAGAGCTTATTTCTTATTATTATTATACCCGCACTTTTAGATTTAGTATTGACGACGTATATTATCTGTATGTTTGCATTGATATTATTTTTGTGTATTTTTACTAATAAATACTGTTAAAAATAGTACCAACAGACTTCAACGGACGTCTCTAGCTTTGCCGGTAAGTGACCCAGTTACGGGGTTCGTAACAGTACAGAGCGGAGGTCCAGAACTTAGTGAGCTGGTGCTCAGAGAAAAACCTGTCTCTTAATACAGCAAAGACTAAGGAGCTAATTATCAACTTTGGAAAGTCACGGGATGACGAGTACATTCCAGTCTACATTAACGGAGACATAGTGGAGAGTGTCCAGTTTCAGGTTTCTGGGAAAGCACATTTCAGAAGACCTTACTTGGTCCACTAACACCACAACAATTTTTCCTCAGGACACTGAAGAAAGCTGATCTACCTGAGCAGGTGCTGGTGACCTTTTACCGCTGCACCACAGAGAGCATCTTAACATACTGCATCTCTATGTGGTATCTTAAGTTGTACAACAGCTGATAGGAAAGCACTTCAGCGCACAGAAGATCATCGGGACACAGCTCCCAGCCCTGGAGGACACTTACAGCTCACGCTACCTAGGGAAAGCTACAAGCATCTATAAGGACAATACACACCCATGCAATCATCTGTTTGAACTTCTTCCATCTGGCAGAGGTTATAAGATTTTCTATGCCCGCACTTCCAGACTGAAAAATAGCTTTTTCCCCCACAGCTATAATTGCTCTGAACCAATTGATCAAGCATCATCCATAAATTTGTTATACTGCTACTTTTAATACTGGTTTTATGGCTATCATGCATGAGTTGCATTTTTGTACTGCTGGACATTGCTTGTACTGGCTGTTTACTTGATTTTATTTATTGTATATTTATTTTATGGTTGTTTTATAGCATTGAGTACGAGTGTTGCAAACTCATTTTCGCTGTATGTGTACATGACAAATTGAACTATGCAATGACAATAAAGATATTTCAATTTCAATATTCATGCCATTCGATTGGAGGGCTACCCAGACGGTGGTGTCACCTTGGCACAAGAGTCCATGGACAGACATGTCAGAATAGGAATGGGAATGGGAATTAAAATATGTTTGGTCAAACAGAGGTGCTCAAAGAAGCGGTCCCTAATTTACGATGAACGTAGGGGAAGCCGCATCGGGAACACCAGACACGATAGACAACCCCAATACATTCACAGGCGAAATATTGCCTCACCTGGAAAGACTGCTTGGGTCTTTGAGTGGAGGTGACAGAGGAGTTGATCAGCAGTAACACTGAAGCAATTCAGATGAAATTAAATGTTTCCATCATGCTCTGGTCCAAATGGAGTAATCAACGGACATTGCAATTAGTTAAACATATAGCGATAACAAGAAGACACTCTGAATGGGCTATTTTTAAAAGAACAGACTTTCAACAAGGTTGGCACCATTTAATAACACAGACTTTGTGTGAGCATTCCTATAACACCCACAACCTGCAGTCAGCAGGAAAAACACAATAGTACTTTCTGGCCTATAGTTTAGAATTCCACTTTATCTAACAGCAGAACTCCTTTCAAACCCAGAGAAATGTAATTAATATTGCATCCTGGTGAGTGTAAACCTGTACACATGAATAGGCTCAATTTCTAAAAACACATTGTGATAAAAGCACAAACCTTTCAGTGACCCAAGTAAGCCTATGGAAAATCAGTACAGGAAATAAAAGCAAGGAGGATTCGATTCTGAAGTTGGGGTGTTGGGGTTGACGGCCGAGAAACCTTTAAGCTATGCTGTAGCTCTGCATCTGATCTAACTCTGCATGGAATTACAGAGCTGAAAGATGCCCTCTAATTTGATGTGCTTTTATTTCAGAATGGTGGATCTGTGTCTTCTTGTCAACCAGCTCTATGTTGTACCACTTGCAACAGATTCACACTGAAATTGCTACATAGCAGCACAAGTGTAAGCTACAGATGTCTAGTCTCTGTTATGAGACTAGACATCTTTCTGAGCCATGAAAAACAAGAAAAACTGTAGACACTGGTTATCAGAAATAACAGATCTTCAGCAGGTCACGCAGTTAACGTTTCAGTTCCAGGGCCTTTGTCAAAACTAAAATGCTGGTGAAACGCAGCAGGCCAGGTAGCATCTGACAAAGGGTCTTGGCCCAAAACGTTGACAGTGCTTCTCCCTATAGATGCTGCCTGGCCTGCTGCGTTCCACCAGCATTTTGTGTGTGTTGCTTGAATTTCCAGCATCTGCAGATTTCCTCGTGTTTGAAAGTTCTAGCAAAGGGTCTTGGGCCAGAAACCTTAACTTTCTCTTTCCACAGGTGCTGCCTGAACTGCTGAGTGATTCCACTATTTTCTATTACCTTCCTCAGGTAATTAATGAAGGGAAAATCTGGTCAATTTCTGGGTTAGAGGCAGACAAGTGCAGTGAAATGAAATGTCAGTTGACAAGCTAAGAGAGAAAAGACAATCATCTCCCACATTACATTAAAATATAACAGCACAGGAACAGGCACTTATACCCATGATGTCTGTTCTGAGAATGACACCAAATATTCTTATATTCTTTCAGAAACTTCAGTCTTTTAAAACTAATTCTTAGATGTAACTATTCACTAGCCTTTACTTACCACATTGTTTCAACTAAGTAAGTGTTGCTCAATGTTAATTCTAAAAACTAGATAATCAAGTTATTTCAACCTTGATCGGTGATCTTTTGTCAATTTATGAACATCCAGGATCAGTATATCAAAGTGACATATTGCTATCTGAGGGAATCAGAAGGGAATCTTGTTCACTCAGAGGGTGGTGTGAGAGTGGAATGAGCTACTGATGCAAAATCAATTGGAATATTTAGAAGTTTGGATAAGTACATGGATGAGAAGGGCAATTGTATGGGTGCAGGGTGATGGAACTGGGCAGAAAACCAGGATAGCACAGACTAGATGGGCCTGTTTCAGTGCTGTAGTGCTCTGTAACATATTAAAACTTTCTACAGATATACATTATATTATCTAGCCATAGTGCTTTAAGTAACTTCCGAGTTATCTTTCAAGTAATTGGACAATGTTTCTATTTAATGTTAACACTCTTTTACAATTGATACATACCCCATGGGTATCTTGTGACTGTCTTATGACCGTAATTGTAATTGAGTATCTGGTGAGCATGATGTAATGGTCTTGTGATGTAATTTTCCCGCCAGTGGGAAGTCACATGATGGCCTGTTCCAACAGGTATAAAACTGGAAAGCCTTGCTGTGACGCAGGTTAGTTCGTTGTTTAATTCGTCAGTTACTCCGTTATGCTGCGTATTCGTCTCATGACGCAGTTTTGTTTTAAAGTGGAGTTCTACTTTCTACTGTAAATTGTGCCGGCAGTTTTTAAAATCACTGCTAGTTATGTTTGATGTAACTTCGATTTAATTTTAAAGTCTAATTATTGGAGAGTGAAGATTTACTGAAGTACGGGAACCCGAAGGCTTGAGTAAAGTTGGTGTCATCGGTGGTAATATAGGATCAACCTTATTAAATCTCTGTTCAAAGAGATAGTAACCTGCATCCGAGATAATCCCTGCTGTAAGAGCAGAAAGAGTTGGGCGCAGTGTTATTCGCCAAGGAAAAGGTCAGTTCCTTTAAGCCATTTTTATTTCCTTCGTTGTGAATCCTTCGGGCAAGATATATTTCGGCTGGGATCAGCAGTAACGTCACATCGTCGAGGAATTCGTTACTTCAGGAAAGCCTCTCCTAATTGACTGTTTCGCATTTACCACTTTAAAAACTGTGTTCACATTTATCGCTTTAAGAACTGTGTTTGCATTTATCGCTTTAAGAACTGTTTGAGTTGCCGTATAGCAGTTAACTTCCGGTTAAGTTAATCATTTGTTTACTTTTCACCTTTTTTTTATTGAGTAGTGTTTAATAAATGTCTATTGTTTATAAAACTGGACTCAATTCTATATTCATTGTTGCCGTATTGTAACACAATACAATTCCTTTTTGCTGTTCCCTACAAAAAAAAAACCCCTCAGTTAACATTCCTTCCAAACGCTGATCTGGGCATATGCTCAGAAAATCAAAACAGAACTGCAGATGCTGGAACTTGGAATTAAAAACAGAAAATTCTGGAAACTTCACTAGGTCAAACAGCCTCTGTGGCAAGAGATACAAAGTTAACATTGATTCCTCATCAGTGCTGCTAGATGTTTTAATCCAACACTCCCCTCCATTGCCTCCTTTTGGCATCTTCTGCTTCAAAAGTAATTATTCATCCACACCAATATTCCCCCTCTTCTAACCATTCCTTTCCCACTTTTCTTGCAAATTAAGACTTAACTATTTAATTATTTATCTGATTTCCCAGTCTTGATGAAATATTTTTGAATTGAGTTTTTACTTGTTTTCTTTTCCACATATATTGCCTAATCTGGTCACCTTTTTTCCAGCATTGCCTGAGTTTTACTTTAGTTTTCTAGTACATACAGTTTTTTGACTCAAATTCCTTCCCTTTGCATTCCTCCTGACTTCACAACTCACCAGGCTGCCATTTATCATGCTGTACAACTATGATTGTGCAATATATCTTACACTTTCACCCTTCTCCATTTAGTAAAATAACACCAATAACAATAACTCATTCTCTAATAATTTTCCTATTTTCTCTCTCACATGCGCAAGTTATTCAATCTTACCTGGTAAAGCAGTGATGAAATCCCTCTGCAACATAGGTTTCAGATAGGAGTTAATATGTCCATGCTGGTAATGACACATCCGGGAGATTAGGTGCTCCACAAATTCCACCTGATCTGATTCAGACCATTGGTCAAAGTACTTAATACACAAATCCTTCTCTTTCTCGTAGTTTCCTGATGGCCTCTTTCTGGGGACGATCATGGAAGGGGGCCCATTTGTGATCTGGATTCATTTGTCAGAAGAAAGGAAACAAAAACATTATTGGCACTTAGACTGAAGTTTGAGAGAAAAATCAATATAAATGCTTCAATACTAAACACTGCAGTAGACTTTTTGCATTATGCTTGGGGGGGGGTGTGTGTGTGTGTGTGTGTGTGTGTGTGTACACGCCTGCCTTCCATGGGGGGGGGGGGGGGTAAACATCTCAAGGATCAAGTAAATTAAAAATTATACCTTTGCAAAACATTCACATCACAGAATGTATAGCACAAGAGGTAATGCATACGAAACATGCAATATTTATAAACTCTTTAAATCACTACTGCAAGCTCGGCATATAAAGCAAAAACAACTTATCAACATCTATATTCGATACATTGCATGTCTTACAGATGTTAACTAAAAACAAATCATAGCAGCCAAGCAAAGCTATCATGCTGTGAAACAAAGAGACCAATATGGTATTGATCTGGTCTTACACCTCTCCACAGTGTTATACCAGGAAACTAGGTCAAGCAGCTGAACAGCCAGAAAAGCACAGCACAGATCACTGAGTTAGCTGATTTCAGGCAGGTCAACAGAGCACAAATAGCTGTCATGTCTCCTCCAGAACAAGAGAAAGCAGGAAACACATCTCATGATTTCAGGATGTCACTGACAATTTTAATTTATCTTTTGCCCCAATTCTAACCCTGCCAATTACATTTAGCATTACTGTATGAGGAAAAGCACCAGCAAATACATGCACAGCATGACCCACAAGTAGCAATAAAAACAAATGAGACAAAGGAGAGCAAGGGTAGCTGAACAGCAAATGTTTTGTTCAAGGAAAAGTACCCTGTACTTCAGAAAGACAGCAGCTTCAAGCACGCTGCAGACCACCTCTACTCTCCACTGAAGCATTTCCTAGATTGTACGCTCAAGGCCCTGGAACAGAGTTGATCACGTTGAGGTGTGAGCATTGCCAGATGGTCACGATTACGGCCATAAATGTGTGAGTGACACCAACTGAGGACAGGGTTCCTAATACATGGATGCTCACATATATGGTGGAAGTAGAGGGATCATATTCTTACTGAAACAAACTTTAGAACGTATTAATCCTGTCAGAAGCACAAGTGGTCGGAAGAAAAATCTTTGACAGATTGAACAGTAGTTTCCGCACATAGAAACATTTTACATTAAACAGGTGTTGGTTTTGGTGTTAATGAGCAGCACTGAAAAATAAAGGATAATTCTAATTAAGATGCTTATAATGATAAAGGAATTTAATAAGATACAAGGAATAGCTTCTTCTCATGGCCCTGGGAAGGTGGAGTGTTGGAGAGTGCATCTGAAGCAAAGGAAAAGAATCTTAAAAATAAATCAGACTGTTTAAAAGGGAAATCAAAATCTTCTAAAAATAAATGAAATGGAAACTAAAACACTCTCCAAAGCTGAGTCAATTGGAGTTTATAGATGTCCCTCTATTCTGTGCCCTCTGGTCCTAAATTCCCCCACCACAGGAAACATCATTTTCATATCCAGTCTATCTAGGCTTTTCAACATTTGATAGGTTTCAATGAAATTTGCCCCCCCCCCTTCTAAATTCCAAAGAGTAAAGGCCCAGAGCCATCAATTGCTTCTCATACAATAACCCTTTCCTTTCCAGAATCACTGTTATGAACATCCTCTGAACCCTCTCCAATGTCTACACATCTTTCCTAACTAAGGGGCCCAAAATTATTCACAATGCTCCAAGTGAAGCCTCACCAGTGTCTTATAAAGCTTCAACATTACTTTCATATTCTAGTCTTCTCAAACATTCCATTTCCCTTCTTCACCACTGACTCAACCTGCAAGTTGACCTTTAGGGTCCCAGCCCTTTTGCAGCTCACACTTTTGAATTTTCTCCATTTAGAAAATAGTCTATTCCTTCTACCAAAGCACATGACCATATACTTCCTGACACTATATTCTATTTGCTAGTTACTTGCCCATTTTCCTAATTAGTCCAAGTGCTTCTGAGAATCATCAACAATACCTACCCCTCCACTTAGTCTGTATTGTGCAGAAACTTGCCATAAAGCCAGCAATTCTGTCATCTAAATCATTGTCATACAATGTAAAAAGTGGTCAAAACAGACCCCTGTGGAACATTACAAGAATCAGCAAATGAGAAAAAACTCATTTTATTCCCACTCTTTGCTTCCTGACAATCAGCCAATCTCCTGTCCGTGTTGGTATCTCCCTGTAATACCATGGGCTCTTGTTAAGAAGCCTCGTGTGAGCCACCTTGTTAAATGCCTTCTGAAAATCCAAATATACCACATCCACCGATTCTCCTTTGTCATCCTGCTTATTATTTCCTCAAAGAATTCTAATACATTTGTCAGGCAAGATTTTCCCTTAAGGAACCATGCTGACCATGACATGAGGATACAGAGTGGGGGTGGAGAAATGGCAGATGGAGTTTAATCTGGGCAAGTGTGAGGTTTTGCATTTTGGGAGATCAAATGTAAAGAGAGAGTACAATTAATGGCAGCATCCTTAATGTTGATGTACAGAAGGATCTTGGTCCACGGATCCCTGAAATTGGACATGTAAGTCAATAGGCGGGAAAAGTGTGTCACGGATTTGCCTTTCTTTGTCAAAGCATTGACTTCAAGAAGTCAAGAAGACTTAAACAGCTCTGGTTAGCCGTATTTAGAATATTGCTTTCAATTCTGGTCACCCCATTATAAAAAAAGACATGGAAGCTTTGGAGAAGGTGCAGAAGTTTACCAAGATGCTACCTGGATTAAAGGACACATGCAAAAAGGAAGGGGTCGTTTTCTCTGGAATGGTGGAGACTGAGGGGAGACCTGATAGAGACACAAACAGAATAGACAGCTGGTATCTTTCTCCCTGGGTCAAAATGTCTAATTCAAGCGGGCATGTATTTAATGTGAGAGAGGGTAAAGTCATAGAAGAAGTCTTGAATACAAGAGCAGGGATGTGATGCTGAGGCTTTATAAGGCACTGATGAGGCCTCACCTTGAATACTGTGAACAGTTTGGGCTCCACAAGAAAAGATATGCTTGCATTGGAAAAGGTCCAGAAGCGGTTCATAAGGATGATTTGGGGAAATGAAATGATTATCATAAGAGGAACATTTGATAGCTCTGGGTCTCTACTCACTAGAATTCAGAAGGATGATGGGGGCAGATGGATCTCATTGAAACATTTTTAATGTTAAAAGGCCCAAACAGTAGATGTGGAAGGGATGTTTCCCATGATAGGGGAGTCTAGGACAAAAGGGCACACCCTCAGGATAGAGGACAGAGATATGGAGCAATTCCTTTAGCCAGAGGGTGGTCACAGGCAGCTGTGGAGGCCACGGTGTTGGCAGAGATTAACAGGTTCTTGGTTGGACATGGCATCAATGGGAGAAGGCTAGGGAATGGGGTTGAGGGGAAAAAGGACCAGCCATGATTGAATGGCAGAGCAGACTGGATGGGCCAAATGACCTAATTTGGTCTTACAGTCTTATAATGGCCATACATTGCAGTTGGCAGGATATGAACATTAATGTGCCTCACACACTTTTAAGCTGTGGCCTCAATTATACACAGTACAAATAAAGTGCCACAAATGCTGGAGGAACTCAGCAGGTCAAGCAGAATCCATGGAAATGAATGAACAGTTGACGATCTAAGCCAAGGCCCTTCATCAGGACTGAGAAGGAAGTGAGAAGACACCAGAGAAAATTATATGTGGGGGGAGGGGAAGGGGGCTAGCTAGAAGTCGGGTGGGTGGGGAAGGCCAAGAGCTGGAGAAGAAGGAATCTTATAGGAGAGGAGAATGGACCATAGCAGAAAGGGAGGAGACCCAGGGGGAAGTGATAAGCAGGTGAAAAGTAGTAAAAGGTCAGAGTGAGGAATAGAAGAATTGGTTGGGGGGGGGGGAGAATTGACATTCATACCATCAGGTTGGAGGCTACCTAGGTGGAATACAAGGTGTTGCTCCTCCACCCTGAGGGTGGCCTCAGCTTGGCACAAGAGGAGGAAATGGCCCAACATGTTGGAACAGGAATGGGAATCAGAATTAAAATGTTTGACCACCAGCAAACTATGTTTGTGGCAAATGGAGCAGAGATGGTCAACGAAGCGGTCCCTCAATTTACAATGAGTCTCATCAGTGTAGAGGAGGTCACATCAGGAGCACTGGCCACAGTAAACAACCCCTGCAGATTCACAGGGAAGAGGTGCTTCATCTGGAGGGACTGTTCTGAGCTCTGAATGGAGGTGAGAGAGATGGTGTATGGGCAGGTGTGGCACTTAGGCTGCTTGCAGGGATAAGTGCTGGGAGGAAGATTAGTGGGATGGGACAAATGGATATGGGAATAGAAGATAGAGCAATCCCTGCAGATGGCACGGGGGGGGGGGGGGTGGGGGGCTAAAGATATATTTAGTGCTAGGTTCCCTTTGGAGAAGACGGAAGTTGCGCCCAAGATGGCACCTGTGTACAGGTGTACCTGTGTGACAGTCAACATCTTCTGGATAGTCCACAAACTATTTCATTTCTTCTATGTCTGTTTTTCATCTTGAATGTGTTTCTGGAACTGTTGGAGCCCGTGATTTATAGTTTGGAGATTGTTTGGGTGGTCTAGTGCTTTGCTGGCTCTGAGAGAATTCCAAGAGGCAGAGGTGACAAATGCGAGCCTCATGTCAAGGAGGCTGCAAGGAGTACAAATCAATGTTTGACAATTAAAGCTTCCATTGTTCCAGGTGCCATGGCCACCCCTTGTTTCTGGAGAAAGTAGGAGGAGCCAAAGGAAAAATTGTTGAGGGTGAGGACCAGATCTGCCAGACAGAGGAGGATGAAGATGGGGGGGGGGGGGGGGGGAGAGAGAGAAATGGTATGTTCTTTTGTTAAAAGAGTAGTGGAGAGCTTTGAGGCCTTCTTTATGGGGTATAGAAGTGTATAGGGACTGAACATCAATGGTGAAAATGAGATGGTCATGGTCAGGGAATAGAAAGTTACTGAAGAGACTGAGGGCATGAGAAGTGTCGTAGATGTAACTGAACCAAGGGGGATAGAATGAAATCAAGATACAAGGACACAAGTTCAGTGGGGCAGGAGCAGACAAACAACAGGCCTAAAAATATGATGGATTTCCGGTTAATTGGGATACATAAGGACCAGTACATTTTGGTCTAAGTGGTTACCCTAATTAGCTAAAGTTTCATGAAAACCGTTAAAAAGTATTTTTAAAATTGTGTACTTAAATGAAATACAGAACAAATCAGAACACTACCCAACATTACTACAGTACTATAAATCTATTAGTTCCTATTACATATTGATGGATGGATTCGCCTGTGTCATTCTTTTGACTAAATTAACAAAATCAACGCAGACACCTAATGCAGATAATGAAGGACTGCCTTCATACAACGCTGTCGATGACTACATCCTCTAAATTTTCATTTTGATTGCAGCAAGATGATTGACAACACATTCAAATTCTTCACAGTTTCTAACTTGAAGTAGTGAAATCATTTCATTTTCACTCCCAGTTGTTTCTGGCATCTCCAAGCCAGAATGCTTGAAATTGCAGTGAGCAAAACACCTCTAAATTATCTTACTGCTATTTCTCAATAACTATCAGTAACAAAAATTGCTACTTTTTGAACACAAACATATGCAACTGATGCTAGTTAGAAAGTGTTCCGCAAGTGTCCTGCCACAATTAAGCAGCATAGTGCCCCAAATAAACAAAGGAAATCCCATCATTTTCTTGATTAGTTTTTGTTCTTTAAGAGTTGTCTCAAATAAGCAGATGTCCCAATTAACTGGAATCCACTGTATTACAATAGTATAGAAAGCTATACTGAAGAATTGCATCAACTTCAAGAAAAACAGCAGTAAAAGCACTTAAAAGCAGAAATGTTGAATACCCAATCTATTCCATTCTATAAAAACTTTATCAGTAGTAGAGGGTAGAAAAAATAATTACAAAGAATGGGACTAGAAAGAGAAAAATGAGACAAACCAAAAAACTTCCTAAATTGCAACCAGATTCTCAAAGTATGTTTAAGAACTGGGTTATCAGTAATTTTACTGAAGGGTAAAGGAAGAGAAGATCCAAGAAGAGAAATAATTGAGGCATTTTTAACCGATTGAGCTTCTAGTAAAGTCCATGGTGGGTAGTCGTCCCTATTGATAAAATATGACCAGAATGTAATATTCCTTATATTAGTTGCCCAGTAATAGAATCTGAAATTAGGTAAAGCTAGACTACCACCTTTATTTTTCCTTTGAAGAAAGACTTTGTTCAGCTGGGGTTGTTTATTATTCCATATGTAAGAAGAGAGAATTGAGTTCAAAGAGTTGAGAAAACTCCTCAGAAGAAAAATAGGCAATGCTTGGAAAAGAGATAAGAATTTAGTGGAGTTAGCGGGAGACGCTCATGGAGTGAGTACTGTTTTGGATTCGCTCCATAACCTTTACTTTTTTTTTAACCTTTGATCACCCTTATCCAGTTTATTTTTACCTACACCGAAAGTTTCTTTGTTATTTTTTTTGAACTTATTGTTAAGAGTTTATTGTGAGTTTTTGAAGATATGCAAACAGAAATGTCTCTCAGGTCTAAAGGACGAGAACCTGGGCGCAATCCGAACGGTAAAGGAAAGAAGCAAGCTCCGCCACAACACACTCAATTAACATGAATTGTTTATGGAGGTTTTGGACAAAAAATTTGATGAACTACAACAATTTTTTACACAAGATATAAAGGGTTTTCAAGATTACATGGTTAAGACGGATTCAGTAATTAACCAGCAGCAAGCTCTTATCGCATCTCTGCAAGAAGACGCTCAGAAACGAGATTTGACTATTGAAAAACTGCAACAGGATTTAATTTCGACCATTAAACTGGTGGAAGCACTTAAAGCCAAGAGTGACGATTTTGAGAATCGGTCCAGAAGACAGAACCTACGTATACTTGGTCTTCCAGACGGCATAGAAAAAGACAACCCTTCAAAATATTTTGCTCAACTATTAAAAGAAGCACTTCCGTCGATTTTCCCAAATAACCCTCCATTATTGGATCGCGCACATAGAATTCGGCGTCAATCACCGAGTGCTACTGCTAAACCTTCGGTTGTAATTGTCCGGTTTCATTATGTACACAACAAAGAACAACTTATTCGTGCGGCTCAGCGGGCAGGAATGGTTAAATTTCAAGAGCACTACTTCCGTTTGGTTGAAGATTTTAGCCCTGATCTTATGAAAAAAAGGCTTCTTTTCAAACCGCTGATGGCTGAATGTTATGAGAAAAATCTGAAACCTGCGCTCCTATACCCTGCGAAGCTTCGAATCTCTCAGCCGAATGTTCCACGTCAGGTTTTTCTTTCTACATTCGAAGCAAGAAGTTATCTGGAGAAGAACTTCCTTACTGCTACAGACACCAGTTTCTAATAAATAAACGATTCTGATCGTGTAAGATGGTTCTCGATTTCTTAAACCAGAATTAACCTCTGGTTATTGGTGTAGGTTTATCCTATACTTTATATTTAAGTTAAAGTGTGTTTTCATCATATCAATTGCTTTGTTTTATACACTTTAACCATTATACTATATTCTTGACTATTAATTTTGTTCCTTCGAAGGTATATTTTTAACCCTTTGAAGGTGAATTCTTTTTGATTAAGATGGTTGTTTGAAAAAAGATTTTTGGTTTTGTTTAAGATGGCGTTATTTTTTTTCTCTCTCATCTTCTTCCTACAATGCATCGCTTATCATAGCTTAAATATTTTTTGTTTTGTCTGGGCTACAGCCCAATTTATAAGCTTTTAGTGACTATATTCTTATTTTTTACAACTAATTATATTTAGAAGTATGGTTTTTAGTACAGCAATTTTAATTTTTAAAGTTGGGGTGGTTTTATATATATATATCCTTTATATACGGAGTGGTCTTCTGCTGACATGGGGGTAGAATTAGTCTTATTCTTTCCTTTTTCAAGCCATATTTTGGCTTTTTCTCTTTTTCTTGGGGGGTGGGGGATGGTCTATTTTCTAATTTTATTTTTTCTCCATCAGTTTGTTTTCGTTTTTTTCATTTGGGCTGTTTTTGAACTTCAAATATGTCTGCATTGTCGTCACTTCCGGGTCCTCTCTTCACTTTTGTTCCTCTTCCAGGTGCATGAGTTTACAAGTTGGTTAACCCTTTCTATACCAAAGGGTTGATTTTAGAATTATGGCTCAGACCATTAATTTTGTGTCTTGGAATACTAATGGTTTAAATCATCCGATTAAACGAAAGAAGATTTTCAAAGTATTCCAAAGACTTAATGCTCATATCATTTTTGTACAAGAAACTCATGTGAGGAAGGAGGACAAATTTCGCTTTTTTAGGTTTTGGCAGGGTCAACAGTATCATGCAAATTCGAACACCAAAGTAAAAGGAGTTTCAATTTTTATTGACTCCTCTAATCCATTTGTTCAACATGATATCTTTTCGGATCCGAATGGTAGATTTGTGTTAATTATGGGTTTACTTTGTAATAAAAAGGTTGCTTTGATTAATGTTTATGCTCCAAATGTGGATTGTCCTGACTTTTTTTAAGTCCTTATTTACTTCTTTACCCAATCTAAATGAATATAAGTTAATAATGGGTGATGACTTTAATTGTTATTTAAATCCTTTGATGGATAAATCTTTATCTATTCAGACTTTACCTAATAAGTCGGCCACTTGTATTAACTCCTTTTTGACTGATAATGGAGTTTTTGATGTTTGGAGATTTTGGCATCCTAACGACAAAGAGTTTTCTTTTTTCTCACATGTTTATCACTCTTATTCGAAAATTGATTATTTTTTTGTAGACTCTTGTTTTATTCCATCGGTAATCGGTTGTAATTACGATATTATAGCTATCTCTGACCATGCTCCATTAATACTTTCTATTAAATTTATGGATACAGTTTCTAATGCCAGACAATGGCGATTTGACTCTACCTTATTGCAGGACTCGGACTTTATAAAATTTATGAAGGAGCAGATCGATCTTTTCTTTTCAACTAATTCCACAGATGATATCTCCTGCGGAACACTTTGGGACACTTTTAAAGCGTATATACGTGGACAGATTATCTCTTACTCCATTGGTTTGAGAAAACGCATTAAGAAGGAAACTCTTTTATTGGTCAATAAAATTAAAGAGATTGATAAGAAATATTTGATCACTCCTAGTAAGGAGCTTTACAAACAAAGGGTTGAACTTCAAATGGAACATAGTTTATTACTTACATCTCCGATTGAAAATCAATTAATGAAAACCAGATCTGATTTTTATAAACATAGTGATAAATCTGGTAAACTGTTAGCTAGTCAATTGAAGAATGCTTTGGTTAAACGTCAAATCACTAAGATTCGTCAGCAGAATGGGAATTTGACAGTTAATCATGATGAGATAAGGCATTTCAAGACTTCTATACCTCCCTGTATCAATCTGAATTCCCTCAGGAACGTAATACAATGTGTGATTTTCTTGGGAAATTAAATTTCCCAAGATTATCATCCCATGATCTTTCAATATTGGATACTCCTATTACGGATATAGAAATTAAAGGGGCTATTTCCTCAATGAATTCTGGGAAAGCACCAGGTACAGATGGCTATACAGTAGAATTTTAATTTTTTTTTCCGCTACTCTTTCTCCTTGGTTATGTAAGGTTTTTGAGGAAACAATTAGATTGGGGAATTTGCCACAATCTTTTTATAGAGCTTCCATTTCTCTAATATTGAAGAAAGATAAAGACCCTACTGACTGTGCATCCTATAGACCAATATCTTTATTGAATGTGGTCCCCAAGATTTTTTCCAAGTTACCGGCATCCAGATTGGAGAAGGTACTACCCAAAATTATTTCAGAAGATCAAACCGGTTTTATTAAAAATTGCTATTCTTTTTTCAACGTTAGGAGATTACTGAATATTGTTTATACTCCCTCACATGACATTTCAGAATGCGTGATTTCATTAGATGCGGAGAAAGCATTTGACAGAGTTGAATGGCTTTACTTATTTAATGTGTTGGAGAAGTTTAATTTTAGTCCGACATTCAGTTCTTGGATTAAATTGATTTATCACACTCCAGTAGCCTCAGTGTTTACCAATAATCAAAGATCTCCCTTTGTTCGCCTATTTCGGGGCACTAGACAAGAATGTCCTCTTAGTCCATTACTATTTAACATTGCCTTAGAACCTTTGGCAATTACCATCAGAGAATCACAGGATATTTTGGGTATTAATCGTGGGACAGACATTCATAAGTGATCTTTGTATGCAGATGATTTATTATTATTCATTTCTAACCCTGAGAAATCTATTCCAGCAGTTTTATCATTGTTGGCTCAATTTAGTGAGTTTTCTGGGTATAAATTAAATCGTAATAAGAGTGAATTGTTTCCTTTGAATAGACAGGTCCCAATATATGGAAATTTACCTTTTAAATTAGTTAATGACTCTTATTTATTTAGGGATCAAAATCACAAAAAACCATAAAGATTTATTTAGGTTTAATTTTTTACCCTTAATTGATCAGATTAAAGGCTTGTTTACTAAGTGGTCACCATTATCTTTATCTCTAATAGGCAAGATTAATGCTATTAAGATGGTTATTTTACCTAAGTTTTTATATATTTTTCAAGCAGTACCAATTTTTATTCCGAAATCCTTTTTTTTACTAATGTTGATTCAAAAATTTCCTCATATATATGGCAGAATAAAAATCCCAGGTTAGGTCAAATATATTTACAGAAGACAAAGAAGGAAGGCGGGTTAGCATAACCTAATTTCAGATTTTATTATTGGGCAGTTAATATTAGATATTTGTCATGTTGGTTGAAAGATTGGGGTGGATCTTTTTGCCCTCATTGGGTGAGTTTAGAAATTAAATCTGTATCAGGTTATGCTCTGGGTTCTATTTTAGGGACTTCTCTCCCTTTTGCTCTCTCTAAATTGCCGAAACAAATTGACAACCCGATAGTTAAACATGCTTTGCGTATATGGTTTCAATTTCGGAAATTTTTCGGGTTGACTCAATTCGTTTTAAATAGTCCTATTGTATTTGATTGCTTTTTCCACCCATTATAGATCAAGCTTATTCGGCTTGGAAAACTAAGGGATTGCTAAGATTTTCTGATTTATTTTTGGACAATTGTTTTATGTCTTTTGAGCAATTATCCAACAAATATAACTTGCCTAGGTTTCATTTTTTTAGATATTTACAGATTAGACATTTTTTAAGTACTGTTCTCCCTACGTTTCCAAATTTTGTGCTTTCAGATATTTTGGAGAGTTTGTTTGAATTAGACCCTTTTCAAAAAGGGCTTATTTCAAAACTTTATAATATAATTATGAAGATACGTACAAAGCCCCTTTATAAGACCAAAAAGGATTGGGAAAGAGAGCTTAACCTTATTATTCCTAGTGAGAATTGGGATAGAATTATTCAATTAATTAATACATCATCGATATGTGCCAAACATTCATTAATACAATTTAAGGTCGTACATAGGGCCCATATGTCCAAGGATAAATTAGCTCATTTTTACTCTTATATAAATCCTACTTGTGATAGATGTCAATCGGAAATCACGTCTTTAACTCATATGTTTTGGTCATGTCCGCTTTTGAAAAAATATTGGAAAGATATTTTTGAAATTATTTCTGCGGTTTTGAATATTGATTTACAACCTCATCCTATTACCGCAATTTTTGGTTTACCAATGATGGACTCACTGCATTTATCTTCTTCCGCCCGTCGAATGATTGCATTTCTAACTCTGATGGCTAGAAGATCTATATTGTTGAATTGGAAGGAAATTAACCCTCCCACTGTATTTAATTGGTTCTCTCAAACTATGTTATGTTTAAATTTAGAAAAAATTAGAAGTGGTGTTTTTGATACCTATTAAATTTGAAAAGATATGGAGACCATTTATTCAATATTTTCATCTGATGTAATATGGCCCCATTCCAAGTTCATTTGACTTTCCAGCTTTTAGCTTATGTATGTTAAGAGGACCGGAAGTGACGGCATTGATGATTATTTATTCTTGTGAGATATTATAAACAGCCCTTTTTTTTTCTCCCAACGTTTCTTTTTTTTCTTCTCTTTTTTGCTTCTTTTTTCTTCTTTATTAGTCATTAGATTAGTAGATTAGTTAATTTTGCATTATATATTTTTTTTCTTTTTTCTGTTTTTTTTATATCATATATTATGAAATATCTAGACTTACCATGTTCATACATATACTGTATGGTTTATGTCTTGGTAAACCCATTTATACTGTAACTATTGTTTATGTCTTTTTTCATCTGTAATGGAATTTGTATGTTTGTAATTTTTTTATTAATATATCATTTGTATTTTGTCCATATTATTAATAATAATAAAAAGATTGAGAAAGAAAGAAGAATTTAGGTAACACATTCATTTTAATAGAAGTAATATGGCCAAACAAGGATAAAGAAAGAGGAGGCCATTTACTAAATAGCCTTTTAAGGTAACTCAGTAGTGGAATAAAATTAGCTTTATACAAATTTTAAAATTTTTAGTAATAGTTATTCCAAAATAAGTAAACTGATTAGTCATAATTTTAAACAGAAGATTGGTGTTTATATTGGTATCAGGTTGTTTAAAGGAAATAATTGACTTTTATATAAATTCAACTTATAAACTGAGAATCAACTAAATTAAGAGAATAAAGAAAGACTGGAAGCTAAGGAGTCATTCACATTAGAAATCAAAAGTAAAATATCATCTGCATATAAAGAAATTTTATGAATAGTATTACCTCAGGTGATAGCTGTAATATCCTTGGAATTACGGAGTGCTATGGCTAGAGGTTCTAGAGCCAAAGCAAACAACAGAGGACTAAGGAGACAGCCTTGTCTAATACCTCAATATAGGTTAAATGGTTTAGAGAGTTGAGAATTAGTAAGAACCTGAGCGGTAAGTGAGATATATAATAGTTTAACCCAACGAATAAAATTAGGTCCAAATTTAAATTTTTCTAAAATAGATTATTCCATTCCACTCTATTGACGGCTTTTTCTGCGTCTAAAGATAATATACATTCTGAAACCTTGTTAGAGGGGGAGTACATTACATTTAATAAACGCCGAATGTTAAAATATGAATAGCAGTTTTTAATAAATCCAGTCTGATCCACTCGTATAATGAATGGTAAAATATTTTCAAGCCTGCGGGCTAAAATTTTTAGACAGAATTTTAGTATCTACATTAAGTAAGGAGATTGGTCTATAGGAGGAACATTCAGCAGGATTTTTATCTTTCTTCAAAATAAGCGAAATAGTTGCTTGATAAAAGGATTGCGGAAGTTTACCTAATTTAAAAGATTCAGAAAAAAACAGCGGATAATTGAGGTATAAGTAGTTTAGAGAAGGTTTTATAAAATTCACAAGGAAAACCATCTGGTCCTGGAGTTTTACCAGAATGAAGAGCTGCAATAGCTTTGGCAATTTCGGCACATGAAATGGGTTGATCAAGTTGGGACAAGGTAGGATCAGAAAGTACTGGAGTATCAATTTTGCTAAAGAAGCTGTGCACTTCTGTGTCATCCAAAAAGGAATCAGAACTATAAAGTCTTGAATAAAATTCTCTAAAAGTATCATTAATTTCAGAGAGATCTGAAGTCTTGAAGCCGTCAATCTTAACAATCTCTGTAATTTGTCTGCTAACTATTGAAGACTTTAATTGATTGGCTTTTACCTGATCTGTCTCCATGAATATAAAATTGACTTTTATTACTTAGCAGGATTTTTTCAACTGGATATGTCAAAAGACAGTCATATTTAGCCTTAGTTTCAACACATTCTTTATATATATGCGGGCCATGGGAGGTAGCATACTTTAAATCCAAAGCTTTCAATTTCCATGCTAATGCATCTCTTTCTCCATCAGCTTTTTCCTTAACACTAGAGCGGGGGTCGGCAACCCGCGGCTCCGGAGCCACATGTGGCTCTTTTATGTCTGTGCTGCGGCTCCCTGTTGCTTTGGGAAATAATTGGTTGTGGCGACCCTTTTCCTGGCACATCCGAACCGACTCACAATTAGATAGCCTACGGGAGTTTGCAAGCACAGAGCTTTGGAGCCTCTGCGCCATGGGGGGCAGATTGAGGTAGGCTTAAAAGTGAGGCTGAAGATTTCGAATAAAGTTTTTTCCTTCGACTGCAGTTACCGACTCCGTGTCGTAATTTTAGCGCTGCGTGTAGCACACCGCTGCATGGTCAGTATTTAATTAAAATGTATTTTATGTTAGTTTGTTAGTTTTTGAAATGTAAATCTAAATTTGAAGATTATGGTGATCTTGTACAATCTAAATAAGACGTTGTGGCGACCCATTTCATGACACATCCGAACCGGCTCACAATTAGCCAGCGTTCAGGCTAAGGGAGATAGCCTACGGGGGTTTGTGAGTACGTGTCTTTTGCAGCATCCGCGCCCATGGGGGGCGGGTTGAGGGAGGCTTAAAAGCAAGGCTGTTTAGTTCGAATAAAGCTATCTTTGACTGCAGTTTACTGACTGCGTGTAGCACACCGCTACAACGTGTTTTTATCGCTGGCTGTCCAGAGGGGAGGTGCTGAAACGCTTTGTCGCGTGTCTGGAAGAAGTGAAAACTTTCCTGGGCAGCAAAGGGCTCACCTTTCCTGAGCTGGAACAGCCAGAGTGGCTGGAAAAGCTACACTTCATGGTAGACATGACAGCGCACCTGAACACGCTGAACACAGCTCTTCAACGGGGTAAGGACGTACAGCCCTGCACATGTTGGAGGATGTTTTGGCATTCGAGCGCAAGTTGACGTTGCTTGCCAGAGATTTACAGAAAGGCACATTGTCTCACTTCCCCAATTTGAGAGAGTTCAAACAAGGTCACGACATGATAAATTCGGAGTATTTACATTCTGCAATCATCGCAATGCAAACATCGTTTGGGAAACGCTTCTGTGATTTCAGAGAGGAAAAAAAACACATTATCCTTCCCGGTCACTCCCCTAAGCATCGATCCATCCCTACTGAATACGACTGCATTGTCAGGTGTGAGTCAACCTGAACAAGTATGATAAATATTTTAATTGCCTATTATTTTAAGTATATCCATATGTTTTCATTGTTCAGTGAAATAGTCCTTTTATTTTTCAGGTTGACAGCTGGCTGACGTTATTTTTGGTTTGCTGCTGGCAGCAAATTTAAGTTTGGCATTTTTCATAAATACAAGAAGGACTCAAATAGACGTTGAGTATTTTACTTAAAAGTAACCTTCAACCCAACGTCTTTTTTTCGGAGTTCAAAATGTTTTTGTTGCATGCAGAAATGTAATTTCGTTTTCTCTGCAGGAGTTCATCAATTTCATAAATGCAACACATTATAGTTTGTTTATACATAGCATAAAGGCAAAACAAAACGTTGTATGCAGTGTTATTTCATTTTAAATGTCAAACGGGTTTTGCGGCTCCCAGTGTTTTCTTTTCTGTGGGAAACGGGTCCAAGTGGCTCTTTCAGTGGTAAAGGTTGCTGACCCCTGCACTTGAGGAATAAGAGATAAGTTGTCCTCAAATATAGGCTTTGAAAGCCTCCCAAACAATCAAGATAGAAGTCTCTTCCTGGATATTCTCCTGAGAAAAAAATAATTAATTTGCTTCTCCAAAAAGTCTAAAAAATCTTTATCTGATAATAAGGTTAGGTTAAAGCACCAGGTTCTATTTATTGTAGATCTAACAGGTAAAGCTAACACAAGAAGAACAGGAGCATGATCAGACAATATGATCTCTTTATATTCACAGGATTTAACTGAAGACATCATGTGTCTATCAACAAAAAAGTAATTAATTCTAGAGTACGTATGATGGACATGCGAGAAGAACGAGTATTCCTTTCTCTGTGGATAAACAAAATGCCAAACATCCACAATATCACACTCTTTCAAAAAAGAATTAAAAAGTGAAACTGATTTACTAAGAGCAGAGTTTTTATGGTGAGAACGGTCTAATAGTGAATCTAAACAGAAGTTAAAATCTCCCCCCATAATTACGGAATAACGATTTAAATCAGGAAGAAGGGAGATAAAATGTTGAAAAAAATAGGATCGTCTGTATTAGGGGCATATAAATTGGCAAATACAATTGGTTTATTCTCTAGACTTCCTGAGAATATAACAGAGACCATTTTTATCAGAAATTACGTCATGTACAGCAAAAGGGATTTATCATCTATAAAAATAGAGACCCCTCTTCATTTGACTTGAAATGAGGAATGAAACTGCATTCCATATAACCATATAACAATCACAGCATGGAAACAGGCCATCTTGGCCCTCCTAGTCCGTGCCGAACCCTTAATCTCACCTAGTCCCACCTACCCGCACTCAGCCCATAACCCTCCACTCCTTTCCTGTCCATATACCTATCCAATTTTACCTTAAATGACACAACTGAACTGGCCTCTACTACTTCTACAGGAAGCTCATTCCACACAGCTATCACTCTTTGAGTAAAGAAATACCCCCTCGTGTTTCCCTTAAACTTCTGCCCCCTAACTCTCAAATCATGTCCTCAATTCCCTTCTATTTAGTAAAGAAATGTAGTGTCTTCATGTCGAAGATGAGCCTCTTGGAGGAAGAAAATTCGAGCTTTAAGTTTTTTTATATAGGCAAAGATCTTATTACGTTTCAAATGATTATTGAGACCTTTTACATTAAAACTAAGAATTTCAAAAGTGAAATCCATCATATAACATAAAAATAATCATACAAGAGAGTAATAACAAACATCCCTCGAGTCAAATTAGCGACATACACATAGTAGACCCAAATGGCTTCGAGAAAGGTCCCCAACCCCCCTTCTCGCACCCAAAGATGAAAAAACAGCTAAGCGATAATGCCTAACCCTAGCAATCACTGGTTATGAAAAAGTGTAAATAAAATGTTATTTCAAACTGTCTTTTTAAAAAAAATGGAAAAAAAGGAAAGAGAAAAAAAATTAGAAGTAAAGAAACCATAAGGATACTGAGAAGTTATAAACAAACAAAAATATAGACATAATAATTACATATGTAACCTGTAGCTAAATAAAAAGATAGTGGACTTCAACTCAATAGATAAAGAGTATAACCAAGTAATGTATCAAATTCAAAGTAAAAAAAATACAAAAACCTTGGGGATAGAAAAAAATAGTGTGAAAATTACTCCAATACAAGAAATTCAAAAATTTTCTTTAAAAAAGGTAAAAAAAACCGTGAGTATAGAATAATATTCATAAACTCATTTAAAAGAAAACTTCACAAAAAATACAAAGAAAAACCTTTAAAGGGCAGATAGTAACAGGAAGTACCCAGAATAAACCTGTATTAACAGAAGAGAAGAGTCTGCCATTAAAAAGTTTCAGGAAAAAAAATTCAAACATAGTACTAAAATGAAAAAAATAAAGAAAAAATATCAAAAACACATTTTAATAGTTATTAAGTCTGTCAAACTTGTTTTTTAGAAAAGGTTTCAGCTTTTTTGAGGGAATTGAACCACTTTTCTTTGCCATCGGGAGAGGTAACTTTTAGCTGAAAACTTTTAGCTGCAGTCCCCGTACCTCAGCAGGTGTCCAGCTTGGACTTATCTGGATACCAACGGTTAAATTGAGAAGAAAATTAAACTAAAGTTAGACATTTCAGGAAAAGTAATGGATAGTCAACTCGTCCTTTGCTGTTGTACGCCATATTACCAATTAATTTCCACCAAACTCAAACAAACCGCAGGTCAGCCTTTTACACCTTTATTATGGTGCAATGAAAAGATAAACATAAACTGAAACAATGTCCCTCAAAATGAGAGCAAATGGTGATCGCGACACTCACTGTGTAAGTAATGTGCTGCCCAGTATGGGAATATTTTAGTTATACAATTAAATTAACCAGTTTCTGAGTGATATCTGTACATTCACCACAGTAAGCCAATGACTATCAGCGACTTGCACCGCCTTACTAGAATGGCAGCACCAGACACATGGAGAGTTATGACCAAGCAATAATAGAGAAAGAAAATGACAACTCTGATAGTAAATTGCCTAAATTCTCACAGGGACTTCCTCAGAACAGAACAACAGGTCATCACTACATCCACAATGACCCACAAAGAGATAAGGCAGGCACAGACTTGCACACCTTGACAGTGGTGTCAGTTCACACATCAGCAGCAAATGAGCATCCTGTGAAGGAAATTAAGTAACTCATTTGGAAAGTTCTAAACTACAGCCTTAGTTAACTTGGCTGCAAAGTTAACAAATTTCACGACATATGCCGGAGATATTAAAACTGATTCTGATTCCTGCCCTGCAAAAGGCGACACCATACTAGCCAAGGAGCTAAACAGCTTCTTTGCCCAGCTTGACAGGGACAATAATGAACCAGTGATGAAAGCCACGTCATTGGGTGTATTTAAGGTAGAGCTGTTAAGTAATTGATTGGCCACGGCATCAAAGGTTATGGGGGCAAGGCCAGGGAGTAAGACAGAGTTAGGGAGGGAAAAAAGAGGATTAGCCATGATTGAATTTGAATGGTAGGGCAGACTCAATGGGCCAAATGCTCTAATTTTACTACATTTATGGTTTACTCAAACGGTGAAGCAGTGGAAAGAGTGTCCAGCCTTAATTTTTAAAATGTATTATTTATAGAGAATCAGTCTTCGAGTTAAGCCACCCAGCATTCCCCAAATGAAGCCTCGCCCAATCACAGGACAATTTACAATGATCAATTAACCTATCAATTGGTATGTCTTTCGACTACGGGAGGAAATTGGAACACCTGAAGGAAACCCACACAGTCACATGGAGAACGTACAAACTCCTTACATGCAGCAGCAGGAACTAAACCTGAGTCGCCTGTACTATAAACTGGTGTGCTAACCATCACACTACTGTGCCCTCCCTCCTGGGAGTGACCATCTCAGAAAAGCTCTCTTGGACCACCAATATCTTGAGAGTAGGGAAGACTCAGCATTGTGGGCAAATGGAAGGTGGCCCAGAAAGCTCCGGCCAAATGACAGAGGGCAGAGCAGAAGGAGAATGGAAAGAGAAGGGCAGGGACCACACAGCCCCCAGTAACCTGTCCACTTCAGAGGGGGAAGGAGTTGGGGGAGGCTAGCAGCAGTCCTGGTAGAGGAAGCGGCGGACAAAGCCAGCAGAGAGGAGAGAGAGTGGAGAAAGTCTGCTGGCCACCCCCCAAGTACAAGCACAGGAGGCGGAGACCACCAGAGACCCCCAGCTCCGGGAACCCAGGAGCGGAGCCATGTCTGGAGGGGCAGCAGGCCTGGGAGATAACAAGCCCCCAAGCAAAGAACCAGTACTGCCACACCCAGGGGAGGATGACCTCCAGTTCCTGAGCCCACAGAAGGTGAGGACTTATTTCCTAGATTACAATATATACAATACAATATACAATATTTATTCCAAACATTACCAATACAACTGCCGCAGAAGTTTTCTCAAGAGTTGAATAAATGTGTGAGGAAGTTTCTTTGGAAAGGTAAGATGTCAAGAATATCGTTGGAAAAACTGACATGTAAATTTGACCTAGGAGGATTACAACTCCCAAATTTTAAGAATTATTATAAAGCAAATCAACTTAGATTTATTGCATCTTTTTTTGATGAAGATAAACTGGTATGGATTAGAATAGAGTTAGATAAGATAGGAGAAAATATACCAGAAGATTTTATATATAAATGGGAATCCAAATGGATATGGGAAAAGAAAGAATCTCTTATATTAAAACATTTGATTGATTTATGGAATAAGATAAATGTTGATGATGAGATAAAGAAATCTTTATTAGCAAAGAGAACCCTAATTCAAAATAGACTCACTCTTTTTACAATGGATAACCAACTTTTATATAACTGGTTTCAAAAAGGGATTAGATATATAGGTGACTGTTTTGAAGGAGGTATATTGATGTCATTTGATCAACTAAAGAATAAATATAAAATATCAAACAACACTCTTTTCTGTTACTTTCAATTAAGGGCTTATTTAAGAGATAAACTGGGTCAAACAATGTTAATGCCGAAGCCTAATGAAATAGAAATTTTAATTCAAAAAGGCAAAATTGAAACATTTACTTCTTGTATGTATAATTTGATACCAAAAAAGACAATTAAACAAGGAATTCATAAATCAAGACAAAAATAGGAAAATGATTTGAATATTAAAATTGATGAAACAAGTTGGTCAAGACTATGCCTTGACAGTATGACAAATACAATAAATGTCCGACTTACAATACAATTTTTTACATCAATTATATATTACACCACAAAAAAATAAATAGATTAAACCCAAATTTATCTGACCAATGTTTTCGATGTAATCAAGAAATTGGTACTTTTTTTACACTCTACTTGGTCTTGTTTTAAAATTTAACCTTTTTGGATAAATTTAAGACTTTTACTGGAACAAATTATTGGAATACAACTTCCACATAACCCAATATTATTTTTATTAGATGATATTGAAGGGATAATACCGAAACCTAAATTGAATAAGTATCAGAAAAAATTTATAAAAATTGCATTGGCAGTAGCCAAAAAAGCTATTGCAGTTACTTGAAAATCGGATTCATACTTAACTATGGACCGTTGGAATAATTAAATATTTAGCTGCATTCCACGATCTTCCGATATCCAGGCAATCTTTCTTTCTTCTTTCTTTCTTTTCTTTCTCTTTTTTCTTTTTTTTTAAAATAGGGACGTTAAGGGGGGAAGGGTTAAAGGAAGGGGGAGGGCTAATACTAACTTTCATTACTCTATCATTCTATTCATTTTATGTAATTCTGGGCATGATGACACAGGACTGCGGAGGTAAGGACGATGTGCTGCTGCAATAAAGAACTTTAAACCATGGCGGACATTTCACTGGCATCTATTAATGTGCGCAGCTTGAAGAGTTCTGGGCAATGTGTCAGCACGATTCTGTACCTGGACACGGTAAAGGCCAACGTGACCTTCCTCCAGGAGTGCGGACTGCCACACCACAGCAACTACCGGAGGTGGTCATGTTGGTAGACCCGGGGTTTATCGGTGTGGTCAGGGGGCAACGACTGTCGCACTTCCAACCTGGGGATTCTGCTATGGGGAGGCAACTTCTCAATCACCCAAGTCACCTGGTAGCAGATGTCAAATACTGAGGCACTCCGCTCCGGCTGATCAACATGTACGCCTCCCCCGTGCAGAGCTAGTGGCTGGCCGTCCTCGAGCAGCTCCCACCGCTGTTGGTGACGTCCCGGCCGGTCGTTCTGGCCGGAGACTTCAACTGCACCATTGATGCGGCTGGATGTTCCGACAGTGCCGACGGCAGGCTGGACGGTACCTCCAGACTCCTGATGGATACGGTAAAGACAGCCAAGCTGTGCGACGCCTTTGGCGACCCCACAGGTGAAGCGCAGCCACAAGCCACCTGGACACAACCGGACGGTTCAGCCCGCTCCCGGATCAAATTCCTCTTCCTGTCAGAGTCCCTCACGGTCAGATCCACCGACATCACGCCGGGGTTCTTCTCTGACCACTGCCTTCTGCGAGCCACCTGCCACCTGCGGGAGGACCGGAAGGCAGGGAGGGGGACGTGGAAGCTGAACATCAAGCTGCTGACCCGAGAGAACATTGAGGAACTAGAGAAGGAGTACACAGGTTGGAGAACCTTGAAAGACTTCTTTGATTCCCCGGTTCACTGGAGGGAAGCCACTAAGGAGAACATCAAGAGGTTCTTCATCCGCAAGGGTATCCAGAAAGCAAGGCAGGGGCAGAGAGAACAGCGTAAACTCCAGACAGAGTTGCAGCAACTCTTTCTGCAGTCGAGGGGAGTGGACGTCAGGGAGGAACTGCAGGAAGTGAAGGGCCAGCAAGCCCAGCACTTTGCCGCCAAGATCATCTTCCGATCAAGGGTCCGAACCGTGGAGCAGGACGAGATGTGCTTACGATTCTTCTTCCAAAAGGTGCACAGGAGGAGCTCTGTGATCCACGCGTCCTCGCAGATACTGAGGATCCTTCTATGCCGGTCTGTACGGAGAAAAGGCCACAGACTCCACAGCCTCCCACAACTTCCTGTCGCCTATCACGCAGGTCTTAGACGACAGCAAGCGGGAGAGTCTGGAGCAGCCGCTGACCCTGGACGAGCTGACTGGCTCCATCCGTTCCTTTGAGTCGGGTAGGACTCCCGGAAGCGACGGCTTATTGATCAAGTTGTATTCGGCTCTGTGGAACCAGATGGGCCCTGACCTGCTGGAAGTGTACAAAGCTACGCTCCTGGCAGGCAGCATGTCAGAACCCATGAGGAAAGGCACCATCACCCTCATCTACAAGCAGAAGGGGGAGAGGGAAGACATTAGAAATTGGAGGCCCATCTCTCTCCGGAATGTGGACTACAAGATCGTGTCCAAGGCTATCGCCAACAGGGTCAAGTCTGCACTGGATCCACCCGGACCAAACCTGTGCTGTACCGGGCAGGAAGATCTCAGACAGCCTCGCGCTGCTGAGGGACACCATCGCGTATATGCAGGACAGTGGGGTGGATGCCTGCCTGGTCAGCTTGGACCAGGAGAAAGCATTCGACAGGGCATCGCACACGTACATGGCAGATGTACTCTCCAAAACTGGATTTGGGGAGGGAATACGGAATTGGATCAAACTGCTCTACACAGGCATCTGTAGCGCAGTCCAGGTCAATGGGTGGGAAACAGACAGCTTCCCCATCAGGTCTGGAGTCAGGTAGGGCTGCCATCTCTCCCGTCTTGTTCGTGTGCTGCATAGAACCCTTTGCCGAAGCCATCAGGAGGGATGGGGACATAAGAGGGGTGATGCTGGCAGGCAGTGGGGGGGACCCAAGTCAAAATCACCCTATACATGGACGACGTCACCATCTTCTGCTCTGATCTGAGGTCAGTTTGCAGGCTGATCAGCATCTGCGAACAGCTTGAGCAGGCATTGGGGGCCAGGGTCAGCCACATGAAGAGTTAAGCCATGCTCTTCAGCAAATGGCCTGACCGATCCAGCGTCCCTTCACCATCAGGTCTGATCACGTGAAGGTGCTGGGGACCTGGTTCGGAGGGGCTGAGGTGTGCAACAGGAACTGGCAGGAGCGGACTGCCAAGGTCAAAAAGAAACTGGGACTGTGGGGAGGGCGCTCCCTATCGATAGCAGGCAAGAAGACTGCCAAGGTCAAAAAGAAACTGGGACTGTGGGGAGGGCACTCCCTATCGATAGCGGGCAAGAAGACTGCCAAGGTCAAAAAGAAACTGGGACTGTGGGGAGGGCGCTCCCTATCGATAGCAGGCATCAGGTGTGAGGTGCTCTCAGGGCTGCTGTACTTGACGCAGGTGTGGCCAGTCCCTCGCTCCTTCAGCTCAGAAATCACCCGAGCCATCTTCAGATTCATCTGGAGATCCAAGATGGAGCGGGTCAGACGGACCACCGTGCAGAAGTCCCTGAACAACAGGGGCAAAAACGTCCCCTCCTGATGGCCAGCTTCGTGTGTGGCTGCATCAAGTTGTGTGTGGATCCCAAGTATGTGGGCACCAAGTACCACTATGTGCCCAAGTTCTACCTGTCGCCCTGGCTACGAAGGATGGGTCTGGCCCCTTTACCGCACAACACCCCTCTCAGCTGGTTGTTGCCGCCATACCTGTCCTTCGTAGAGAAGTTCTTTCAGGTCAACGCCTTTGACCACAGGGCCATCAGGCAGTGGTCAGCACGTAAGGTCCTGCAGGCACTGCAGGAGAAGGACGTGATGGACACAGTGGGGTGGTTCCCTGAGCAGATCGTCCAGTTCATCTGGCAAAATGCCTCATCACCAGACCTCACCAATAGGCACCAAAAACTTGCCTGGCTGGCGGTGAGAGGGGCCCTTCCAGTTCGATTCCTCCTGTCTCCATCGTCTCCACACCCCTCTGCCCGTGGGAGGACTGCAGTGAGGAGGAGTCAGTGACCCACCTCTTTGCATACTGTGTGTTCACCGAGAAGGTGTGGAGGAGGATGGAAGGGACAGTGTCGAGGTTCATCCCCAGCAGCTACGTGATCTAATCTACGGGCTGTTCCTGGGAACGCACACCAAGACCAACATCCAGTGCTGCTGGCAGATCATCAACCGGTGGAAGACGCTCTTTGGTCGGCCCGAAATTTGATGGTCTGCCAGCACATGGAGATGTCCACGGGGGAATTCTGCCGACTGGCACATTCTTGGCTTCAGGAGCACATGCTGCGGGATGCACTCAAACTTGGTGCAGCCACCGCAAGGGCCCGGTGGGGAAGGACCACAGTCTAGGGTTCTTCTCCCGCAGGAGTTGAAGGGTAGGAGGTGGGGTGTATACCCCTGAATGAGTGTATGTAAATGTGGAATAACAGAGTGCCAAGTGGGTGGCAAAAGTGTGGGAATGTAAAGACTGTAATGGAAACATTTGTAAAGGATTGAGAGTCATTGAATGGTTTATTGTATATAATATTATTTTTGAATAAAGTATATTTTGTTTAATAAAAAAAGACTCAGCAGTGCCTATACTCTCTTGGGAGTTAAAGAGAGCAAATCTGCCTCTAAAAGCTGCTTTATCGATGTTTAATTGAGAGCATACTGACCTACCACATGCCAATACCGTATAGTAGCTGCAACAAGATTGCCCAAAAAGCACATCAATGAGTGATTAGGTCTGCAGAGAATATTGCTGGGACACACATATCATTGTTGGGACACAACTAGCAGATATGGAAACCATCTACAACTCATGCTATCTATAGCAGGCTTGCAACAACACAATGGACTCATCCCACCCTGGTAATCACCTGTTCAATCTCCAGCAGGAGGTACAGAAACATCTCTATAGACTGCAAAACAGCTTTATCGCCAAGGCCTGTCATGCAACTAAACAATGCCCCACCACCCACCTATCTCCCATAGGTGCATGGACAATTTTCAATTCACAGTTATGTGTAATATTTGGGTTTTAAGGGGGCAGCTACCTTCATTTGATTTCAGAGCTTTGTTTTTTCCAGGGGTCCAATCAGCATTGGGAGCAGGACGCTTTGAAGAGTTTACTTGCAGGTCGGCGAAGCGAGTATTAAAGGAGAGCGTCGCAGGCGTTCAGTCATTCTAGAGGTCCAATCAGTGCCAGGAACACAGCACTGCGAATTAGAGTAAAGAAGGGGCAAGTGGGGTAGCCACTGTTGGCAATAGGTCAGCAGTGAGAGTAGGAGCTTCAGGCTTTGACTCAAGAGGCTTCGACGAGAAGCAGCTGAGGCCAAAGAAACAGGTTAGAAGATTTGGTCAGCGGAGTCTCAAGATGGCGCTTATGGAGTGAAGCGGTTTTAGGCTTCGCTCCAATCCTTTTACTTTTTTTTTACCTACAAGCACCTCCTAATTGATCTTTTTATACCTTTTCTAAAGGGGTTCAGACATATGAAATCTTTTTCAACTGTTTGAATCATTTTCAACTCGTTGAAATGTCTAAAGCAAAGGAATTGAAACAGACGAAAGAACCGTTAACTTTGGAAGCAATTGTGAAGCTTATGGATGACAGACTTGAAAATCTGGAGAATTAACCTCAAAGCTTTCTACGTTCGATGAAATTTTAAAGACACTTGACGCAAAACTTCAATCACTTACACTGGATTCACAACAGCAAGAAGCAAGTATTTTAGTTCTTGAAGATGCCGCTCGCCAGAGAGATCGCATAATTGAAACTGCAACAACAGCAAGCTTCGACTTCTCAACTGCTGGATTGTTATAAATCTAAAATCACTGATCTTGAAAACCAGTGATTTTCACTCTCGAAGACAAAATCTCTGGATAATTGGGATTCCGGAAAAATTTGAGAACGGTGATCTCACTGTATTTTTCTCCAAATTTGTAATGGATGTCTTCGGCTCAGAAGTACTGGATACCCCTCCAATAATCGACCGTGCACATCGCATTTCTCATTTTCAATCAGCTTCAGGTTTGAAACCACGACAAGTAATTCTCCGGATCCATTATCCTCATACCAAAGAACATTTGATTTGGGCTGCCCGGAAAAAGGGTATGATCAGCTTTCAAGATTTTAAATTCCGTATTCCGGAAGACTATAGTCCCGAAGTTTTAAGGGCAAGAATGGCTTTTAAATCGGTTATGTCGGAAATTCATCAGGAAGCGCTGTTATTTCCAGCACAATTGAGAGTTACTCTCAAAGATGGGACTTATCGGCTGTTCAAATTTCCAGCGGGTGCTCAAAGATTCCATGAAGAATAATACTTTTTTTTTTACTACAGGTTGACTAATGTAATAATTAGTTTATAGATTTGGATCTTTTATAAAATGATGTTTTTTTTATGTGATGGCTTACACGTATTTCTTACACATGGTAAAAGTCCGTTTTTGGCTTATTCTGAGTTTGTTCTTTTTATATTATTATTCTGTTAGTTTTGAAAGTAACTCATTAGAGTTTTCTTTTAAGTTCATATACACTTTTTTATATTTTTAACGTTTAAATATTAAGATTTTTTTTAAATAAAAAACTTTTCTAAGATGTTGTTTCTTCTCCCCAAAAGACCTTAGTGCTTGGATACGTCACATCCGTTTTGATGTGTCTGAATAAGTTTAAGGACTTTCTTTTAAAACACTAATACAATATTATCCATTTATGGGTTTTATAGTTTTAATTTTTTTAAATCCTTTTGTTTTATATATATATATAATACTATTTTATACTTTAATCTTTGTTATACTAACCCTTTCTTATAATATGGGTGGTTTGTATCTTTTATTTAACTTTTTTGTTTGAGTTTCTGTCTTGAGACATGGGGGTAAATTTAGTATTTTTTCACTTGCTTGCCTCCTTTTGGCTTTTTTCCTGGGGTTTTGAGGGTGGAGGGAGGGGGATTTTTCTTTTTGCTTACTTCACGCTTAGTTTTACTTCATGGGCTGATTCGAAACTACAAAAATGGTTTGAGTGTCATGACTTCCAGTTCCTCCTTGAACTTACTTCCCTCTTCCGGATTCATGAGTTCATCTTTTTTTAACCTTGTGTTAATTGTAATAAATATTGGCAATATGGATAAGATTATTAATTTTGTTTCTTGGAATACTAATGGTTTAAATCATCCAATTGAACGGAAAAAAATATTCAAAGTATTCCACAGAATGAATGCTAATATTATCTTTGTACAAGAGACTCATGTGAGGAAGGTGGATAGTCAATGATTTTTAGGTTTTGGAAAGGTCAACAGTATCACTCGAATCCCCAAGCCAAAGTAAGAGGCGTTTCCATTTTTATAGATTCTTCAACCTCCTTTATACACTATGAAACAATTTCAGACCCACAAGGTAGATTTTTGCTTATTACTGGTCTACTTTTTAATCAAAAAGTTGTTTTAGTTAATGTTTATGCTCCAAACACTGATTGTCCTGATTTTTTTAAACATCCTTTCCTAATTTGAATCAGTACATGCTGATAATGGGTGGAGATTTTAACTGTTGTTTAAACCCTTCGATGGATAGATCTAAGCCCACCCAAGCTCTTCCGAATAAATCGGCCTCTCTTATTAATTCTGTAAAGAGGGTTTCTTCTTTTTGTTAACTAGCAGGAATGCTAATTTACTGATAACGAGAATGGTATTCCTTTGTAAACCAAATGGGGATTAATGTTCTTTCTTCTGAGTCTGTAAGCTTTTGTTGACGGGCTTTTGGGCAGATCGGCGCGAGGGGGTCGAGAGAGAGGACGCAATGCTCTAAGCTGGGCGAGGATCGGACCCCAAAGGGGGGTCCGAGGCCGGGAGATTCTCCGAGGAGGGGGGGGGGATGAAGCTAGATGTGCTTGGTTGACCACTCGGAGGGTCCTGAGCTGTTTGGAGAGTCGAGGAGTTCGGAGGGTCCTGAGCTGCGAGTCGAGGAGTTCGGAGGGGAGCGAATGGTGGCCAGAAGACTTCAGTAATTGAGCTCCAACGGTTGTGCACGAAGTGGTTTGGACTTTGATAAGTTTGGCGCTTTTTCTTTAATTTTCTCTTCATATATACTGTATCGTTATTAATCACTTAGTTATAGTAACCTTTATAAATTGTACTCATTTAATCACATATGGTATACTGTCTGGTTTTGGGCGATGTGGGGACATCACACAGCATCCACACCAGCTGATTACCCAGTTTGGCGGGGCCGAAGGCTGCTCCCCCTAGACAAGAACGAGCTGAGCGAGCCTGAGGCGACCCAGGGGGTTACAATTCCTTTATGATTGATTCTGTAATTTCCGAAATTTGCCGTTTTTTACACCCCAATGACAGAGTTTCCATACTTTTCTCATGTTTATCATAATTATTCAAGAATTGATTACTTTTTTATTGATCACCATTTACCTACAGATGTTATTGATTGTAAATATGACTCCATTACCATTTCTGACCATGCACCTTTGAAGCTATCTATTAAGACAATGGACTCATCTACTAATGCTAAATCTTGGAGGTTCAACTCTATTTTATTGCAGGACTTAGACTTACTTAATTTTATTAAACAACAAATTGATTTGTTTTTCTCAACAAATTCTACAGCAGAGATCTCTAGTGGAATTTTATGGGACACTTTTAAAGCATTTATTCATGGACAGATTATTTCATACTCTGCTGGAGTTAGGAAACAAACTAATTCTAAAATATTAACACTAGTTGATAAAATCAAAGCAATTGATAAGATTTATTCAGTGACCCTCAGCAAAGAACTTTATAAAGAAAGAGTTGAGCTTCAAATAGAGCATAGTTTGTTATTATCCTCTTTGATTGAAAATCAGTTAATTAAATCTAGAACCCAGTTTTATGTACATGGAGATAAGTCTGGCAAATTATTGGCTAATCAATTGAAAACTGCTTCGGTTAAACGATAAATTACTAGGATTCGTAAACGAGATGGCACTCTGATGATCGACCATAAAAAGATAAATAAAGTCTTTCAAGATTTTTATAATTCTTTATATCAATCAGAATTTGTTGAGGATTCTTCTATAATAGATGATTTTTTAAGAAAATTGGATATCCCAAAATTAATAACAGAGGAGAGTGTATTTCTAGATCCACCTATTACAGAAACTGAAATAAAAAAGGCTATTTTTTCAATGAATTCTGGTAAAGATCCTGGTCCGGATGGTTATACTGTAGAATTTTTTAAATCCTTTTCCTCTATACTCTCTCCTTGGCTTTGTAAAATTTTTAAAGATGCGTTAACTATAGGTAAATTGCCACAATCTTTTTATGAAGCCTCTATTTCTTTAATTCTTAAAAAAGATAAAGACCCCACTGAATGTGCATCCTATCAGCCTATATCCTTGCTGAATACGGACTTTAAGATTTTTTAGTAAAATTTTGGCCCCAGAAAATATATTACCTTGAATTATTTCTGAAGATCAGACTGGATTTATTAAAAACCGTTACTCATCTTTTAACATGAGAAAATTAATAAATATTATTTATACTCCTTCACTCAAAATACCAGAATGTGTCATTTCCTTAGATGCTGAAAAAGCATTTGATAGAGTTGAATGGCCATATTTATTTAATACATTGCAGCATTTTAATTTTAGTTTGAAATTTATATCATGGATTAAACTAATATACTATAAACACTTGGCTTCGGACTTTACCAATAATCAAAGATCTCCTTTTTTTCAGTTATTCCGTAGTACAAGGCAAGGCTGTCCTTTAAGTCCTTTACTATTTGACATTGTTTTGGAACCTTTAGCTATAGCCATTCGTGAATCACCTAATATTTTGGGTATTACTCGTGGGGAAGGGATGTATAAGTTATCATTACATGCTGATGATTTGTTACTATACATATCTGACCCTGAGAGATCTATTCCTGCTATTTTGTCCTTGCTTGCTCAGTTTAGTAACTTCTCTGGTTACAAATTGAATTTTAATAAGAGCGAATTATTTCCATTAAATATGCAAGTTTCAATTTATAAACATTTACCATTTAAAGTTGTCACAGATTATTTTACTTATTTGGGTATTCAAATTACCAAAAAACATAAAGATTTATTTAAAGTTAATTTTTTACCTTTAACTGACCAAATTAAGCAACTTGTTACCAGGTGGTCTCCATTATCTTTGTCATTGGTTGGTCGAATTAATGCTATTAAGATGATGGTATTACCCAAATTCTTATATTTATTTCAAGCATTAGCAATTTTTTCATATTATTGACTCCAAAATATCTTCCTATCTGTGGCAGAATAAAAATCCTAGACTAAGCAAAAAATATTTACAGTAGCCTAAGAAGGAGGGTGGTGTTTGGCTTTTCAAACCTGAGATTTTGCTATTGGGCAGTTAATATTCGATATTTAATATTTTGGACACAAGAATTGACAATAGCAGCTTGCTCACAATAGGTAAATTTGGAATGTAAATCTGTACAAGACTTTTCATTGTTTTCAATTTTAGGATTTTCACTTCCTTTTTCTTTATCTAAATTGAATAAACAAATAACTAATCCTATAGTTAAACATACATTGCAAATATGGTTTCAATTTTGTAAATTTTTTGGCTTGAATAAGTTCACCTTATCAAGCCCTATAATATCTAACTTTCTTTTTCAGCCCTCTTTTATGGATCAAGCCTTTGTGTTACGGAAAACAAAAGGTATAACATGTTTTCGTGATTTATTTTTAGATAATAGTTTTATGTCCTTTGAACAGCTATCTAATAAATATAATTTACCTAAAACTCATTTTTTTTTTAGATATTTGCAAGTTAGAAATTTTCTGAATAATGAGTTACAGTCTTTTCCGAAATTATGTCCATCGGATATTATGGAAAAATTTTTAGCTCTGAATCCTTGTCAGAAGGGTTTAGTAGCCATCATTTATAACATGATCATGAAAATACAGCCAGAAGTATCAGAAAAAATTAAGGAATGGGAAAAAGAACTTCATTGTCTTATATCCACTGAGCAGTGGGAGAAAATTTTACAATTAGTCAATTCTTCTTCTATTTGTGCTAAACATACCCTAATACAATTTAAGGTTGTACATACAGCTCATATGTCTAAGGATAAACTTGCTCGATTTTATTCTTATGTTAATCCAACCTGTGACAGATGTCATTCTGATGTTGCTTCTTTGACCCACATGTTTTGGTCTTGCCCTTGTTTGCAAAATTACTGGAAAGATATTTTCGGTATTATTTCAACAGTTCTGAATATCAATTTCCAACCGCATCCTATTACTGCAATTTTCAGTTTACCAATGGCGGATAATAGTCGTTTATCCCCCTCAGCTCAACGGATGATTGCATTTGTTACATTAATGGCTAGAAGATCTATTCTATTGAATCGGAAAGAAATTAATCCTCCAACTATACTTCAGTGGTTTTCTCAAACTACCTCTTGTTTGAGCTTAGAAAAAATTAGACGTGTGGTCTTTGATCCTTCAGTTAAATTTGAAGAAACTTGGAAACCATTTATTCAACATTTTCATATGAGTTAAATTGTCTTTTCCTAAACCTCACTTTTATTATCCTTAATTATTTGGATGGAGGTTCGGAGTTACTGGTACTACTGTATATATTTGACATATGCAAGGGCCCATGTTGGTTAGTTTTTTCCCCTTTTTTTTGGGTGTTTTTTTTTACTTCTTTTGGTCGTTAATAACATGAGTTTGGGAGGTTATTATATATTGATTATCATCTATTTGAATGTTTATTTAAACTATTAACTATGTACTCTCAAACTCTCTGTATTCATGTTTCATTTATGTTTGCTTAAAAATTAATAAAAAGATTTAAAAAGAAAAGAAGATTTGGTCATGGTTGCCATTATATAGTGCAGGCAGGGTGACAGATACAGCAGTGGAATGCTCCTCCTGTAGGATGTGGGAATTCTTGGCACCTGATAGTCTCCCTGATGCAGAAAGTGCAGTCACCTCCAGCTCTTGACAGACCTGGATGTCAAGAGCTGGATGAACTTGGGATCATCTGGGAGGCAGAACAATTGATAAATAAGACTTTTGAGCAGATGGTTACACCCAGGGTGCAGAATTCAGGGAGTAGATTGGTGAACACTGAGAGAGGTAAAGGGAGAAGGAAGTGAGTGCAGGTCCCCATGTGGCCATTCCCCTCAGCAAAAGGTATACCACCTTGGATACTGCTGAGGGGGATGATTACTCTGGGCAAGGCAGCAGCAACTAGACTAATAGCACTGTGGTCAGCTCTGAGCCTCAGAAAGGAAGGGCAAAGTCAGGCAGAGCAGTCATAGAGAACTCCATAGTTAGGGGGACAGACAGGAAATTCTGTGGCAGCAAAAGAGACACAAGGATAGTGTCCATAAAAACGCAAACACGAGGAAATCTGTAGATGCTGCAAATTCAAGCAACACACACAAAATGCTGGTGGAATGCAGCAGGCCAGGCAGCATCTATAGGAAGAAGTACAGACGATGTTTCAGGTCAAGACCCTTCGTCAAAACTAACTGAAAGAAGAGATAGTAAGAGATTTGAAAGTGGGAAGGGGAGGGTTGAAGCTAAAAACTGGAAAGGTCATTGGCAAAAGGGATACAGAGCTGGATAAGGGGGAGGATCATGGGACGGGAGGCGTAGGGAGAAAGAAAGGGGGAGGGGAGGACCAGAGCAAGATGGAGAGCAAACAAGGAGTGATTGTGAGAGGGACAGAGAAGAGGGAGGGAGGGAGGGGGAGGGGCATTAACTGAAGTTAGAGAAATCAGTGTTCATGTCATCAGGTTGGAGCTACCCAGACGGAAAATGAGATGTTGTTCCTCCAACTGGAGTGTGGCTTCATCTTGACAGTAGGGGAGGCCATGGATAGACATATCAAAATGGGAATGGGACGTGGAATTATAATGTGTGGCCACGGGGAGATCCTGCTTTCTCTGGCGGACAGAGTGTAGGTTCCAGCAAAACGGTCTCCCAGTCTGCATCGGGCCTCACCAACATACAGAAGGCCGAACTGGGAGCACCAGACGCAGTACATCACACCAGCCAACTCACGGGTGAAGTGTCGCCTCACCTGGAAGGACTGTCTGGGGCCCTGAATGGTGGTGAGGGAGGAAGTGCAAGGACAGGTGTAGCACTTGTTCTCCTTACGAGGATAAGTGCCAGGAGGGAGATCAGTGGGAAGGGATGAGGGGGACGAATGGACAAGGGAGTCACGTAGGGAGCAATCCCTGCGGAAAGCAGAAAAGTGGGGGGAGGGAAAGATGTGCTTGGTGGTGGGATCCTGTTGGAGGTGGCGTAAGTTACGGAGAATTATACGTTGGATCCAAAGGCTGGTGGGGTGGTAGGTGTGGACAAGGGGAACCCTACCCCGAGTGAGGTGGTGGGCGGATGGGGTGAGGGCAGATGTGCATGAAATGGGAGAGATGCATTTGAGAGCAGAGTTGGTGGAGGAAGGGAAGCAATACATCTCCTTCGTCCTGGAATGAAAAGCCTCATCCTGACAGCATATGCGGCAGAGACAGAGAACTTGTGAGAAGGGAATGGCAGTTTTGTAAGAGACAGGATGGGAAGAGGAATAGTCCAGGTAGCTGTGACAGTCCATAGGCTTATAGTCGATATCAGTAGATAAGCCAGCTCCAGAGATGGAGACAGAAAGATCAAGAAAGGGGGGAGGAAGTGTCGGAAATGGACCACGTAAATTTGAGGGCAGGATGACAGTTGGCGACAAAGTTAATGAAGTCAACGAGTTCAGCATGTGTGCAGGAAGCAGCACCAATGCAGCCATCGATGTAGCGAAGGAAAAGTGGGGGACAGATACCAGTATAGGCTTGGAACATGGACTGTTCCACAAAGCCAAAAAAAAAGGCAGGCATAGCTGGGACCCATATGGGTGCCCAAGGCTACACCTTTAGTTTGGAGAAAGTGGGAGGAGCCAAAGGAGAAATTATTAAGAGAAAGGACTAATTCTGCTAGATGGAGGAGAGTGGTGGTAGAGGGGACTGGTTAGGTCTGGAATCCAAAAAGAAGCAGAGAGCTTTGAGGCCTATCTGGTGGGGGCTGGAGGTATATAGGGACTGGACATCCATAAAATAAGACACTGGGGCCAGGGCCAGGCCAAATCATTGAAAAAATTCAAAGCATGAGAAGTGTCACGAACATAGGTAGGAAGGGATTGAACAAGGGGGGATAAAACAGTGTCGAGGTATGCAGAAATTAGTTTGGTGGGGCAGGAGCAAGCTGAGACAATTTATCTACCTGGACTTGCAGGTTTGTGGATCTTGGGTAGGAGGTAAAAATGGGAAGTGCGGGGTGTGGTAACTATGAGGTTGGTGGCAGTGGATGGGAGATCCTCAGAAGGTTGGTGATGGTGTGGGAGATAATGGCCTGGTGTTCCTTAGTAGGGTCATGATCGAGGGGTAAATAAGAGGAGGTATCAACGAGTTGTTGCTGTGCCTCGGCAAGGTAGAGGTCAGTAAGCCAGACTACAACAGCGCCCCCACCCCCATCAGCGGGTTTTATAGTAAGGTTGGGATTGGTGCGGAGGGAGTGGAGGGCAGAGCGTTCGGAAGGAGTGAGGTTGTAATTGGAACAAGGTGTGGTGAAGTCAAGACGGTTGGTGTCCCGTCGGCAGTTAGCAATAAAGAGATCTAGAGGAGGCAAAAGACCAGAGCGGGCTGTCTGTGAAGTGGAGGAGGGTTGAAGACGGAAGAAGGGGTCATCGGTGGGGGTGGGACAGTCCTTGCCGAAGAAGTAGGCTCGAAGACGGAGCCGGTGGAAGAAGAGCTCAGCATCATGACGTACGCAGAACTCGCTGAGGTGTGGGCGAAGGGGGACAAAAGTAAGGCCCTTACTGAGGACAGACCACTTTGCCTCAGTGTTGAAGGTCAGAGGGGATGGTAAAGACCCGGCATGGATGAGAGCTGGGATCAGAGGGGGGAGGGAGGCTGGTAGTGTCAGTGGATAGGGAAGGGTTGGGATAGTGTGTTGCCTCCCAGGTGCTAGGGTCCAGGATGTCTCTGAGTGGCTGCAGAATATTCCTGAAAGGGAGGATGAGCAGCCAAAGGAATGGTACATGTTGGTACCAATGGCATAAGGCAGGAGAGGGGTAGAGATCCTGCGCAGTATGTTTCGCGAGTTAGGAAGGAGGCTGAAGAGCAGGGCCTCCAAAGTGGTCATCTCCAGATTACTTCCAGTGCCATGAGCTAGTGAAGGTCAGAATAGGAAGATCAACAGAATTTTTTCAGGGGAAGGGATGTACAAGTGGGATGGGCTGCACCTAAACTGGAGGGGAACCAATATCCTGGGAAGGACGTTTGCTAATGCTATTGGAGAAGGTTTAAAATAGATTTTCAGGGGGGTGGGGACCAAAGTGAAGAGGCAGAGAGTGGACCAGTTGGCACACAAGTAGTGACAGCTTGTAGGGAATTTATGAGGAAGGACAGGCAGACAATAGACCAAAGAAGCACTAAGCCAGATGGTTTGAGATATGTCTATTTTAATGCAAGGAGTATCATGAGCAAGCAGGATGAACTTAGAGCATGGGTCAATACGTGGAACTATGATGTTGTGGCAATTACAGAGATTTGGATGACTTTGGGGCAGGAATGGCTGCTGAGTGTGCCAGGCTTTAGCTGTTTCAAAAAGGACAGTGAGGGAGGCAAAAGAGGTGAGGGTATGGCAATGCTAATCAGGGATAGTAAAACTGCTGCAGGAAAGGAGGAAGTCATGGAGGGACTCTCTACTGAGTCAGTGTGGGAAGTCAGAAACTGGAAGGGGGCAATAACTCTACTGGTGTTTTTTATTGACACCCACCACCCCCCCAAAAAAAAGTAACAGAGACATTAAGGAGCAGATAGGGAGGCAAATTATGGAACGGTACAGTAATAGGGTTATTGTGTTGGGAGATTTTAACTCTCCTAATATTGACTGGCATCAAGACCAAGGGGCTTAGATGGGGTGGAGTTTGTTAAGTATGTTCAAGAAGGTTTCCTGACATAATATGTAGATAAGCCAACTAGAGGAGAGGCTGTACTTGATCAGCAAGTGGGAGATGAACCTGGTCAGGTGTCAGATCTCTTGGTGGGAGAGATTCTTGGAGGTAGTGATCAGAACTATCTCATGTACCATAGCACTAGAGAGGGAAGGGAGCAGACAATTTGGTAAAACATTTAATTGGGGTAGGTTGCAATATGATGCTATTAGGCAGGAGCTTGGGAACATAAATTGGGAGCAGATGTTTTCAGGGAAATGCGTGGCAAAAATGTGGGAAACATTTGCATGGCAGTTTGCACAGGTATATTCCACCGACGGTAAAAGAACCATGGTGTACAAACAACGTAGAAAATTTAGTTTGGTAGAAAAGCTTACGAAAGGTTCAAGAAACTAGGTATTGTTAGAGCTCTAGAAAATTACAATGGTGCCAGGAAGGAGCTAGAAAGGGCCATGAAAAGGACTTGGCGAGCAAGATTGAGGAAAATCCCACGGCATTCTACAAGTATTTGAAGAGCGATTTGATGAGCCATGTGATTTTTGTGATTTTTATAAATAACCTGGATGAGGAAGTAGAATGATGGGTTAGTAAGTTTGCTGATGATACTAAAGTTGGGGGTGTTGTGGATAGTCTGGAAGGTTGTCAGATGTTGGAGCAGGACATCAATAGGATACAGAACTGGGCTGAGAAGTGGCAGATGGAGTTCATTTTGGGTCATTTTGGTAGGTCCAATTTGAAGACAAATATTAATGGTAAGATTCATGGCAGTGTGGAGGATCAGCAAGATCTTGGGGTCCATGTCCATAGGACACTGAAAGCTGCTGCACAGGTTGACAGTGTTGTTAACTGGTGTGCTGGCCTTCATCAGCTGTGGAATTGAGTTCAAGAGCTGTGAGGTAATCTTACAGCTACACAAGACCTTAGTTAGACCCCACTTGGAGTACTGTGTTCAGTACTGGTTACCTCATTATGGGAAGGATGTGGATATTACAGAGAGTGCAAAGGAGATTAACAAGGATGTTGCCTGGACTAGAGAGCATGACTTATCAGAATAGGTTGACTGAACATGGCCTTTTCTCCTTGTTGTGATGGAGGTTGAGAAGTGACCTAATAGAGGTGTATAACATGATGAGACACACTGATTGTGTGGATAACCAGAGCTTTTTCACAGGGCTGAAATGGCTAATACAAGGGGGCATAGTTTTAAGGTGCTTGGAAGCAAGTTTTTCCACACAGAGAATGGTGGGTGCATGGAATGCACTGCCAGCGAAGCTGGTAAAGGCATATACAATGAGGTCTTTTAAGAGGCTCTTAGATCGGTACATGGAGCTTAGAAAAATACAGGGAAATTATAGGCAGCTTCTAGAGCAAGTTACATGGTCGGCACAATATTGTCCGCCAAAGGGTCTGTTACATGCTATAAGATTTTCTGTTTCCATGTTTCTAAATCTCAGCTTTAATTCTTGATGCTATGTTATATTCAATCATTGTATTTTATAACATGGGCATGGGCTATACTTACATAGGGCAGCCAGTTTTTTTTAAATGTTGAGTTGTTTATTTTTAATTCAGTTGAAACTTAGATGTCAGGTGCTATTTTACATTTAATCATTGGGTTTTTGGTAAATGAATTGCCAGTATGTTGATTTGCACTGAATCAAGCTGCACTGCAATTTTGTTGTCCTCAGCAATGACAATAAAGTTCCAGCTAAACTTGAGATCAAGAGATAATCAGTTGATAGCAAAAATCTTTACCTAATCTTTTTTATGATCTACCTCTGCCACAAATGAATCAGATTGTGACAAATCAATTCTCTGCAATCTATAACGTGCAAAGAAAGGAGTCACTATGACCAGCCCATTCACCAAGCAATCTGCCAAACATTCACATTTCAACACACTCTTACCTGCCATACTGTATTCTTCTTTGGGGACTCATCTTCATTCGGATCCTCCATACCCGATGTATTCTGAAATTTAAGAACAGGTAAAGAGAATTGCTTGGAGAAGTAACAGTCTAAGATGCAGAAGCCTTCCCACTTCAAAAACGCAGACAATCCAAAAAACCTTTCCATACACATTATTAACAACATGCACAGGTCTTACAGAGTCTCGGAGTGGAGAAAACCAACCCTTAAAGCCAGCACACTTATGCTGACCTTCTTACCCAAGTGAATCCTGGTAAAATATACGGTGCTAATGACTTAAATTTAAATTATTCTTTCCTTCAATAACTTCAATTTACAATCAGCAGCTCATCTACACAGTAGTTACTAGCACAGAATCAACCACTGCCAATAGTAATCATACCAAGATACACCTCTGAGAATATCACTTAGTTCTAGTGTGTACTCAAGTAATACTTTAAGTCTTAAGCCTTCTCTAGAGTCAAAGTTCTAGCAGTTCTTTATAGAAAAAGAAATGCTATAAGAATTTAGCCAGTCAAAGAGCATGTGTGGATAGAGAAGCCAAAAAACATTCTGGGCTAGGGACCCTTCCTCAGAACTGGGAAGACTTGGTGATCCAGTAAAATATTACAAAGGTTTCCCATGCTCCATTATATTCATGAAATGCATAAAATTCTACAAAACACTCAGAGCTTGGTGCAAAGAAAGGTCAAACTACCAGAAAAGTTTGAGTCAGGTACAACATTTAAATGTCACTTGAACAGTAGATTGACAGGAACAGTTTCAAGATACAGGCAAATAGGGCTAGCTTTGATGGTTATCTTGGTCAGCATGGATGAATGGTAATGAAGGCCCTGTGTCTGTGCTGTATTACAAGATATTTGACAATAACTACAAATAGAAGCCAAGAGGGATTTCCAAACCTCGATTTATACCATGACCAACAGAAAGAACATTTTCAACATTTGACTTCTGACGAGCTGGTACGAATAACTTGTGAACATTCCCCTCTCACCTCCAGTAATCTTATCAAATGGCTCCTTTTCCAAACAACTTCCTACTTCAGGATAACAAACTTACAAAACAAATTCCATTTGTGGTTGATGGCTTCCATGCCGTATCATTATAACAACTTTGAAATTTAAGGATAGAACTTGCGGGTGTGAATTAGAATGATGTTTTTGCAGGGAAATGTACTATGGACATGTGGTCGATGTTTAGGGATCTCTTGCAGGATGTTAGAGATAAATTTGTTCCGGTGAGGAAGATAAAGAATGGTAGGGTGAAGGAACCATGAGTGGCAAGTGAGGTGGAAAATCCAGTCAGATGGAAGAAGGCAGCATACATGAGGTTTAGAAAGCAAGGATCAGATGAGTCTATTGAAGAATATAGGGTAGCAAGAAAGGAGCTTAAGAAGGGGCTGAGGAGAGCAAGAAGGGGGCATGAGAAGGCCTTGGCAAGTAGGGTAAAGAAAACCCCAAGGCATTCTTCAATTATGTGAAGACCAAAAGGTTGACAAGAGTGAAGATAGAGATAAAAGTGGGAAGATGTGCCTGGAGGCTGTGGAAGTTAGCGAGGTCCTCAATGAATACTTCTCTTCGGTATTCACCAATGAGAGGGAACTTGATGACGGTGAGGACAATATGAGTGAGACTGATGTTCTGGAGCATGTTGATATTAAGGGCGAGGAGGTGTTGAAGTTGTTAAAATACATTAGGACAGATAAGTCTCCGGTGCCTGACAGAATATTCCCCAGGCTGCTCCACGAGGCAAGGGAAGAAATTGCTGAGCCTCTAACTAGGATCTTTATGTCCTCGTTGTCCAGAGGAATGGTACCAGAAGATTGGAAGGAGGCAAATGTTGTCTCCTTGTTCAAAAAAGATAGTAGGGATAGTCCGGGTAGTTATAGACCAGTAAGCCTTACATATCTTGTAGGAAAGCTGTTCGAAAAGATTCTGAGAGATAGAATCTATGGGCATTTAGAGAATCATGGTTTGATCAGGGACAGTCAGCATGGCTTTCTGAAGGGCCAGATCATGTCTAATAAGCCGGATAGAGTTCTCTGAGGAGGTGACCAGGCATATAGATGATGGTAGTGCAGTGGATGTGACCTACATGGATTTTAGTAAGGCTTTTGACAAGGTACCACACGGTAGGCTTATTCAGAAAGTCAGAAGGCATGGGATCCAGGGAAGTTTGGCCAGGTGGATTCAGAATTGGCTTGCCTGCAGAAAGCAGAGGGTCGTGGTGGAGGGAGTACATTCAGATTGGAGGGTTGTGACTAGTGGTGTCCCACAATGATCTGTTCTGGGACCTCTACTTTTCGTGATTTTTATTAATGACCTGGATGTGAGGGTGGAAGGGTGGATTGACAAGTTTGCAGACGACACAAAGGTTGGTGTTGTGGTGGATAGTGTTGAGGATTGTCAAAGATTGCAGAGAGACATTGATAGGATGCAGAAGTGGGCTGAGAAGTGGCAGATGGAGTTCAACCCGGAGAAGTGTGAGGTGGTACACTTTGGAAGGACAAACTCCAAGGCAGAGTACAAAGTAAATGGCAGGATACGTGGTAGCATGGAGGAGCAAAGGGATCTGGGGGTACGTGTCCACAGATCCCTGAAAGTTGCCTCACAGGTAGATAGGGTAGTTAAGAAAGCTTATGGAGTGTTAGCTTTCATAAGTCGAGGGATAGAGGGTAATGATGAGCTCTATAAAACTTTGGTTCAGCCACACTTGGAGTACTGTGTCCAGTTCTGGTCGCCTCAGTATAGGAAGGATGTGGAAGCATTGGAAAGGGTACAGAGGAGATTTAACAGGATGTTGCCTGGTTTAGAGAGTATTCATTATGATCAGAGATTAAGGGAGCTAGGGCTTTACTCTCTGGACAGAAGGAGGATGAGAGGAGACATGATAGAGGTATACAAGACATGAAGAGGAATAGATAGAGTGGACAGCCAGCGCCTCTTCCCCAGGGCACCACTGCTCAATACAAGAGGACATAGCTTTAAGGTAAGGGGAGAAATGTTCAAGGGGGATATTGGAGGAAGGTTTTTTACTCAGAGAGTGGTTGGTGCGTGGAATGCACTGCCTGAGTCAGGCAGATACACTAGCGAAATTTAAGAGACTACTAGACAGGTACATGGAGGAATTTAAAGTGGAGGGTTATATGGGAGGCAGGGTTTAAGGGTCCGCACAACATTGTGGGCCGAATGTCCTGTACTGTGCTGTATTGTTCTATGTATCTCTTAAATGTTGCTATTGTATTTACTTCATCACTTCTCCATACAACATGCTCCAAATATTTCTTTTTTCTTTTTCAATCTTTTTATTAAATTTCATATATAAAGAAAAACATTACATAATATTAAATAGGTTATAAATGCGCTAGGCTTGAAATTAAATTAGTAATAAGATAACAATATCTTATTAAAATATCAGCAAAAAAAATCGTACAATAATCAATCAAACCTATATTGATTATACACAAAAAAAATCACCAAAAGAAAAAAAAAGAAAAAAATATAAAAATACACAAAAAAATGTATATTGAAAAAAAATAAACCTAAACTAACATGGGCAATAATAACAGTTTATATGTACATGATAGTGTCAAGAACTCCGGAACTCCATACCAGAACAAGAATAAAAAGAGAAAAGGTCTGGAAGAGGCCAGATTAATTCATATGAAAGTGTCGAATGAACGGTCCCCAAGTTTCTTCAAATTTAATTGATGAATCGAAAATAGTACTTCTAATTTTTTCTAAGCTCAAACAAGAAATAGTTTGAGAGAACCACTGAAACATGGTAGGAGGATTTACTTCTTTCCAATTTTGTAATATAGACCTTCTGGCCATTAAGGTTACAAAGGCGATCATTCGTCTAATTGAAGGGGAAAATCGACTACCATCCTCATTTGGTATACCAAAAATTGCAGTAATAAAATGAGGTTGTAAATCAATATTCCAAACTGAGGAAATGGTAGCAAATATGTCCTTCCAATAGTTATGTAAGGTGGGACATGACCAAAACATATGGGTCAATGAGGCCACATCTGAATGACATCTGTCACATTGAGGGTTAATATGAGAATAGAATCGAGCAAGCTTATCTTTAGACATATGAACTCTATGTACGACCTTAAATTGTATTAAAGCATGTTTAGCACATATAGAAGAATTAACCATTTGTAGAATTTTTTCCCATTTTTCTGCTGATATATTATATTGAAGTTCTTTTTCCCACTCTTGTTTCATTCTACCCGACATTTCTGGTTGTATCTTCATAATCATATTATAAATAAGAGCCACTAATCCCTTCTGACAAGGATTTAAGGTAAAAATCATGTCTGAAAAATCTATCAAAGTTGAATTGGGAAAGGATGGTAGAACTTCATATAAAAAATTTCTGATTTGTAAATATCTAAAAAAATTAGATTTAGGTAACTTAAATTTGTTGGAAAGTTGGTCAAAAGACATCAAACTACCTTCAGAAAAAAGATCACGAAAACATATTATACCTTTCCTTTTCCATATGCTAAAGGCTTGATCTGTTAAAGAAGGTTTAAAAAAAGAAGTTAAGTAAGATAGGGCTATCAAGAACAAAGTTTTTCAGAGTAAAAAAACTTACGAAATTGAAACCAAATTCGTAATGTGTGTTTGACAATAGGGTTGGATATCTGTTTATTGAGTTTGACTAAATCAGCAGAAAGAGAAGAACCAAGAACGGAAAATAAAGAATATCCTTGTGCATCATTACATTCTAAATTTACCCACTGTGGGCACAATGGTGAATCCAAATCTAGTTTCCAATATATTAAGTTTCAAATATTATTCACCCAATAGTAAAATCTAAGGTTAGGTAAAGCTAAACCACCATCTTTTTTAGATTTCTGTAACTGTCTTTTACTTAACCTAGGGTTTTTATTTTGCCACACAAATGAGGAAATTTTTGAATCAATGTTATCAAAAAAAGATATAGGAATAAAAATTGGTAAAGCTTGAAATAAATATAAAAATTTCGGTAAAATCATCATTTTAATAGCATTAATCCGACCAACTAATGATAAGGATAAGGGAGACCATCTAGTAGTAAGTTGTTGAATTTGATGAAGCATAGGTAAAAAATTCAATCTGAATAAATCTTTATATTTCTTGGTAATTTTTATACCTAAATAAATAAAATTATCAGCAACAACTTTAAATGGTATCCTGTCATTCAATAAAGTTTGCGCGTTTAAAGGGAATAACTCACTCTTATCCAAGTTTAGTTTATAACCAGAAAAATTACCAAATTGAGCCAACAAGGATAGAATAGCGAGAATAGACCTATCAGGATCAGAAATATATAACAAGTCATCAGCATAAAGTGATAACTTATATAACTTCTCATTACGGATAATACCAAAAATATTAGGAGATTCATGAATAGTCCAAATCTCTATGCAAAAGACTTGCCTTTCACATCTCCTTTAAACTTTCCCCTTCTCACATTAAACCTATGGCCTTGCTATTTGACATTTCCTTTGTGGAGGAAAAGGAACTATCTACACCTTCCATAATTTTATATACTTCTACCACTCAGCCTCTGTGCTCCAATGAAAACAATCCAAGTTTTGCCACCATCTCCTTATAGCTCATTCTCTTTTAACCCAGACAACATCTTCTCCATCTTCTGCAAAACCTCCATATCCTCCTGTAATCTGGTGACCAGAAATCCACACAATACTCCAAATGTGGCCTAACAAAAATTTTATTAATTGTAGGAAATGTTTGATTCATATTCATGCTGAGATGATTTTTATGACACAACAGTCTACTATCACTCCTCTTGCTAATGAAATCAGTACTAATATGAATCAATACAGCATTATGTATAAAGACATCTCTGCCATGCAGGAACACTGCTAGTGTACTGGCAGTGTGGTAAGGCTCCCTGCAAGGACTTTGGAAGTGGTTAGCTGCGAGGCATGTAGCTCAGGACTACACCTTGGCCAGTATGATGATTGCAGGCAATTACTGGAGACTGGATGCATCTATTCCATGTGTTGACAAACTGTTGGATCCCACCATCTCTCTAATCAGTTCCTTTTTAATGTGCCTCATCTCTTGGGCTGCACAGTTCCCCCAACCCACAAGCTTCCCCTGATAACTTCAATAATGAGCATAGAGCAATACTACACAGCAAGACATGATCACAGACCATAACATCTAAGCATCCTTGAACTTGTATCTCAGCCACCTCTCCTAGTCCATCCAACATAACCATCAAACAGCCTCTACACAACAAGCTGTGGGCAATGTGTTACTGTGAAAACAACAGCTGTAACTGTCATTAAATTTCTGGCACAGTATTACAAACCCAAGCAGATGTTTGTTTTTTATTGCAAAGTACATAGCAGGGGGCATACTTGCGGATGTACAGACAAGGGAACCATGAGCTCCATAATAAATCAGTAGTAGAAGTACGGTAATTTGATACAGGAGTTATTACAACTGCCATACATTTGAGAAGCGGCATGCCAAGTGGGCAGTTTCATGCTGTAAAACATATGGCATTATTACAAAGCTTTGCCACAAAGGTTTCCCCAAAGTTGCTCGTAAACTACCTGGTCAAGATTGCTAGCCACAAACAACAACGTTGTCATGGTTACGATATTTTCCGGGTGTAGAGGATCATCACACAATAACATCATCACTGCAATCATAAAGGTCATCTGCAGTTCCTCATACTCCTACAACTCCAGAATCAAGATGCTTAGAAGTATGCCTCATATGGAGCAGTTTAGCACTGAAAAGGCCATGACACCCATAATTTTGTATTCAAACATATATTCTGCCCAGGTATATTCAAATAATTCACACACCCATGAGATCCAGCAGTAAAAGGTTCAATGCAAATGGTTCATGGGTTCAAGTAACAGAAAAAATAAATTTGTATTCTATAGATCTGAAATCACATGGCAATGAAACAATGTTAAATGGGCAAAAGGTAACTGCCAATTGGTACCACAGAAAGTGCACAAGTAGTGAGATAAATGGCAAAATAACTTTCACAGCTGAGTTGGTTACAAACTACCAGCAATACAATGACAGAATTCCCCTTATAGCCTTCAAGTGGTACAGTTATAAAATCCTAGAGCAATGCAGCACAGATATAGGCCCTTTGGCTCAACCAGTCCACAGTGACCACAAAGTCTATCTGGCTGGTCCCAATTTCCTACATTCACCCATATTTCTCTAAGCCCCATAGGATCTTTTACATTGAACCAAGGGAGTATACTTGTCCCCACATCATCTGAAAGGTAGCCATTTAATTGTGTAGCATGCACTCAATGCTGCACTGAAAGTTAACCAAGTGCCACCAAACGAGTCTGATGAAAAGAAATATTCTACCATAGAGCCAGTACTGTAATCTTTAACAAAGGCTCCAAAAATACATGGCTTGATTTAGAAACAGGCAATTGATTTTAAATGTATCAAAGGAATTGCAATGCTGACTTTAAATAGCACAAAATGCACCATACAGAAAAATACGGACTAAGGACAGAGAGCTCAAAGAAGAACTGATATGCTTTTGAGATTGCCAAGAACTATTTCCACATTCTCTCCATAGAAGAGTTTTCATTTGGGTAAATGTGCTGAAAATACCAGAAAAACCAGAATACACATTTTCTATCAGCAAACTATGAGGAAAGTCACAGAAAATGAAGAAAATTCAGTTTTTGAAGTTAGTAGACAAGACTACCTGCTCAGCAACAATTCTAAAATCCCACAAATTGTGGCTGCAGGAAAACAACAGCATTTTAAGTACTGGGTATTTGTAATATTGGAAGAATTGCTGCTTTTACTGCCTACACGCTACAATAATATTTCAGAATATGTCATTTCAAATTATTTCTTTGATTTCACAGCAGGCAAGATCACTACATTTAAATCTTCAGTCGTTAAAATTAACCATATTCAATTACTGGCAGAATTATAAAATAAGTCAAAGTTAAGGGAAACCTTGCCTGACAAATCTTTTAGAGTTCAAGGAGAGTGGACAAAGGAGAGGCAATGGATATCATTTACTTGGATTTTCAGAAAGCCTTTGACAAGGTGCCACACATTAGGCTGCTTAACAAGATAAAATCCTATAGTGTTACAGGAAATATACTGGCATGGATAGAGGAATGATACAGGCAGGGGGCAGAGAATGGGAATAAAGGGGGCCTTTTATGGTTAGCAGTGACTAGTAGTGTACCTCAGGGGTTAGTATTTGGACCACTGCTTTTCACATTGTTTGTCAATGATTTGGATAATGGAATTGATGGTTTTGTGCCAAAGTTTACGGATGATATGAAGATAGATGGGAGAGGTAGGTAGTGCTGAGGAAGCAATGTGATTGCAGCAGGGTTAAACTAATTGGAAGAATGGGCAAAAAAAGTGGCAGATGGAATACAGTGTTGGGAAATGTATGATTATGCATTTTGGTAAAAGGAACAATAGTGCAGACTATTATCTAAATGGGGAGAAAATTCAAACATCAAAGGTGCAGGGGGACTTTGGAGTCTTCCAGAAGATTAATTTACAGATTGAGTCTATGGTAAAGGCTGCAAAAAAAATGTCAGCATTTATTTTATTTAATGAAATTTAAGAGACTACTAGACAGGTATATGGAGGAATTTAAGGTGGGGGGAGTTATATGGGAGGCAGGGTTTAAGGGTCGGCACAACATTGTAGGCTGAAGGGCCTGTACTGTGCAGTATTGTTCTATGTTCTATGTAATTTCAAGAGGAACGGAATACAAAAGCAAGGAGATAATGCTGAGGCTTTATAAGACACTGGTCAGGCCGCACTTGGGAGTATTGTCAACAGTTTTGGGCCTCACATCTCAGAAGGGATGTGTTGTCATTTTAGAGAGTCCAGAGGAGGCTCACAAGGATGATTCCAGGAATGGTCTTTACAATAGCAAAGCTCCAAACTGCTGTCAGCTTTTTACTCTAGGTATACTGTGCTCTGCAGAGAGCAGTTGATGTTTTTGTGGTGAAATAGTAATTTTTGTTTTTTTTAAACCGTTTTCCCTTTTACAGAAGAGATTCGTCTGTATGTTGCCTGGATTAGAGAGTATTGGCTATAAAGAGAAGTTGGACAACTTCAAATGTTTTATTTTCTGGAGCATCAGCAGTTAAGGGGGAGACCTGATGGAGGTTATGAGAGGCATAGAAAATCAGTGTTTTTCCTAAGGTAGAAATATCAGATACATTGTGTATGCTTTTATTAGTTCAATTATGGCAAATGAAGGGTCTCAGCCTGAAGAACTTAAGATTCCTAGTGGTTTGCTATAGTATAACTGTATTCTTCAGGATACTAAAGAGTTTATTGATTTTTTTTTAAGATAACTGAAATAAAGAATGGGGAAATTGAGGCCTGTCATTTGCATATTCATGCAATTAAATATGTATAAAATCTGTTCCCTAGTCAAACCATCCAACAGACCACTTGTCTTTTCTGCCAATCTTCTGGGTCATTCATCTTTCTACATTGATGTACCACCATACCTGTCTGCCTTCACGAGGACCTTCATTGTGTCGTCTTTCCAGTTGCCAGTATACTTGCCTGCCCAGTCTCTTCTCTGTCTCTGTGTCCTTGGTTCCTACTTAAACCATAAGACATAGGAGCAGGATTAGGCCATTCCGCCCATTGAGTCTGCTCCATCATTCTGTCATGGCTGATCCCACGTCTTACTCAACCTTGTATGTTTCGCCATATCCTTTGATGCCCTGACCAATCAGAAATTATCAACTTCTGCTTTAAGTATACCCAACCACTCGGCTTCCACCACAGTCTGTGGCAGAGCTTTCGACAGACTCCACACTCTGGCTAAAAAAAAATTCCTCCTTGCCTCTGTTCCTAAAGGTCGCCCCTGACTGTATCCTAACTGTATTAGGATAACATATGAGCTTGGTATAAAACCTAAGTTGGGGGAAAAACATAGAAGAGGAGAAAATCTGCAGATGCTGGAAATCCAAGAAACACACGCAAAATGCTGGCAGAACTCATCATCTATGTCAGAGTAAACAGTCCTGATGCAGGGTCTTGGCCTAGAGCAAGAAAAAATCACTTCCAGGTCAGAATGCTTTGATTTATAGGACACCTATGGATTGGTACTAGGTGCTTAGGAAAACAGGACCTACAGTGGCATGCAAAAGTTTGGGCACCCTGGTCAAAATTTCTGTTACTGTGAATAGTTAAGTGAGTAGAAGATGAACTAATCTCCAAAAAACCATAAAGTTAAATATGAAACATACTTTTCTTCAACAAGCAAGATTAGTGTTTTATTTTTGTTTTGTCAATTTTAGAGTAGGGAAAAAAAAGGAGCACCATGCAAAAGTTTAGGCACTCCAAGAGATTTCAGCTCTCAGATAACTTTTATCAAGGTCTCAGACCTCAATTAGCTTGTTTGGGATATGGCTTGTTCACAATCATCATTTGGAAAGGCCAGGTTATGCAAATTTCAATGGTTTATAAATACCTGACTCCTCAAACCTTGTCCCAACAATCGGCAGCTATGGGCTCCTCTAAGCAGCTGCCTACCACTCTGAAAATTAAAATAAATGATGCCCACAAAGCAGGAGAAAGCTATAAAAAGATAGCAAAGTGTTTTCAGGTAGCCATTTCCTCAGATCATAATGTAATTAAAAAATGGCAGTTAACAGGAACAGTGGAGGTCAAGTTGAGATCTGAAAGACCAAGAAAACTTTCCGAGAGAACTGCTTACTGGATTGCTAGAAAGGCAAATCAAAACCGCTGTTTGACTGCAAAAGATCTTCAGGAAGATTTAGCAGACTCTGGAATGGTGGTGCACTGTTCTATTGTGCAGCAACACCTGCACAAATATCACCTTCTTGTAAAAGTCATCAGAAGAAGAACTTTCCTGCGCCCTCACCACAAAATTCAGCATCAGAAGTTTGCAAAGGACATCTAAACAGGCCCAATGCATTTTGGAAACAAGTCCTGTGGACTGATGAAGTTAAAATAGAATGTTTTGGCCGCATTGAGCAAAGGTACATCTGGAGAAAAAAGGGTGCAGAATTTCATGAAAAGAACATCTCTCCAACTGTTAAGCACAGGGGTGGATCGATCATGCGTTGGGCTTGTGTTGCAGCCAGTGGCACGGGGAACATTTCACTGGTAGAGGGAAGAATAAATTCAATTAAATACCAGCAAATTCTGGAAGCAAACATCACACCCTCTGTAAAAAAGCTGAAGATGAAAAGAAGATGGGTTCTACAACCAGATAATGATCCTAAACACACCTCAAAATCCACAATGGACTACCTCAGGAGGCGGCAAGCTGAAGGTTTTGCCATGGCAGCATGCAAAACGGTCCAAGAATCTCACAGAACTAGAAGCCTTTTTGCAAGGAAGAATAGGCGAAAATTCCCCCAAACAAGAATTGAAAGAATCTTAGATGGCCACAAAAAGCGTTTACAAGCTGTAATGCTTGCCAAGGGGGGTGTTACTAAGTACTGAAAATGCAAGGGTGCCCAGACTTTTGCTTCGGGCCCTTTTCCTTTTTTTGTTATTTTGAAACTATAAAAGATGGAAATATGCCTTTTGGAAATCAGGTCATCTTTTACTCGCTTAGCTATTCACAGCAACAGAAATTTTGACCAGGGTTGCCCAAACTTTTGCATGCCACTGTATATTAATCTTGATCAAATAACTGCAAAGATGATAATGATCAGGCTTTTGAAATGGACAGGTGAGCGGCAGCTGATAACTAAGATGAAGAATGTGGGTGAAGTGATGCATCTTGGTAAAAATTAGGAAAGCAATAAAAGTTCTAAAAGTGGTACAGGAGCAGAAGAATATGGGATGTGTTCCACATATTATTGAAAGTGAAAGAGCCAGTTGAGAAAGTGGTTAAAGGCATACATAATTCCGGGCTTCATCAACAAAGAGAGCACGGAAAGTCATGCTGAACTTTTATAAAACACTGACCTAGCCTTGGTAGGAACATTCTCTTCAATTGTAGCTGCAAAGCAAATTGTGTAGAAGAAACAGTTCCTGGGACGAGGGGACCACATATCCAAGGAGAAATTAAAGAGGATGAAGTGTTTTCTTTGAGGAAAAGATCAATGAGAGATCTGATAGAAGTACTGAATGTGGTAGAAAACACAATGCAATGCTTCAGAGAAGGGGGACATCCACAAACACATCTCACTCTGCCTCCTCCTCATAGGCCGTCTTACCGCCTAACTTTCTATTGTCACCAAACTTTTATATATTAATTCATCGTTGCCTTCTTTTGAGGCAGAGACATACCAAGGTGATGTAGATTGGTGAAGTGAATGGGAAAGGACATGACAGAGGTTAAAAAAACGTGAGGTCATTCAATTCAGTAAGGAAAAATGCAAGATTCTTTGGAAAAAATTTTGAGACCTTGAAAGGCCAACTTCTGCTTCCACTTGCTATATTTCGATTACGAGAAATTTATTGCACGCATAATATTTAAACTCTGCTGCAGATCCACTGTAATGTCATATAATGTCAGAAAAAGTTCTCAGAATTAAATGGACTACCTCCCTTTCATTCATCATTTGCTGGCAAAGGCAGCATTTACTGCTCATCTTTAACATCCCCGAAAGACGCATTTAATCAGGATGCAATTGAATATTAGGTTATTTGAGAATCAACAATATTGCTGATAGTATGGAGTCACACTCTGTTAAGACGACCATTCCCCCACCCCCCCCCCCCCCCCCGCCACACAACATAAGCACATGTTTGCCACATCAAACAACCTCTTATGCAATGTCAACAAGATCAAGGAGCTGATTATTGACCTCAGGAAGAGGAAACTAAAGGTCCATGAGTGGAAATATTGATGTCCTTAAATGGATAATCCACAAAAAGTAGTGGATATGGTCCAATCCATCAAAGGTAAAGCCCTCCCAGCCACTTGAGCACATCTACCTGGAGTGTTGTCACAGGAAAGCAGCATCCATCATTAAGGACTCCCACCACCCAGGTAACACTCTCTTCTTGCTGCTGCCATCAGGAAGGTACAGGAGCCTCAGGACTCACACCACCAAGATCAGGAACAGTTTTTACCCCTGAACCATCAAGCTCTTGAACCAAAGAGGATAACTTCACTCAATTTCACATGCCCCACCAATGTTCCCACAATCCATGGACTCACTTTCAAGGAGTCTTCATCTCACGTTCTTGGTATGTACAGGTTTCCCCTGCTATCCAAAGGTAGACCGTTCCTATGAAACCGTTTGTACGCTGAAATGTCGTAAAGCGAAGAAGCAATTACCATTAATTTATATAGGAAAAATTTTTGAGCGTTCCCAGACCCAAAAAATAACCGACCAAATCAAACCAAATAACACATAAGACCTAAACTAACACAAACATATAGTAAAAGCAGGAATGATATGATAAATATACAGCCTATATAAAGTAGAAATATTGTATGTTTGGTGTAGTTTCACTTATCAAAAATGGGAAGACAGTGAGCCAAAATCGATTTGGAGAAAAAAGAAAAAAAAATCAACACGTACACGCATGAGCACAAAACTGCCCGCACAAGGCTTCACAGTCATGGTAGTCTTTCTCGGGGTAAACACAAGTATAAAGTGGGCGTCTTTTTTTCGTAAAAGCGAAAATCCTCTTCGGTTAGCGAAAACAGGTACTAATGTAGGTCTTCTATAACAGCGAGCTGTTCGTTAAAGTTAACATTCGAAAAACGGGGGCCACCTGTATACTCATTACTATTTCTTTTTGTATTTGCACAGTCTTTTGCACACTGGATGAACGTACAAGTTGGTGTGGCCCTTCATTGATTCTATTATGATTTTATTGAGTATGCTCACAAGAAAATGAATCTCAAGGTGATATGATGACAAATGTACTTAGAAGATCCGTGAATTAGATTTTATGATCCAGAAATTTTGTGGTCACGAAGACCATATGACACAGGACCAGAATTAGGCTGTTCAGCCCATCAAATTTGATCCACCAACCACCATGGCCGATTTATTATCCCTCTAAACCCCATTTCTCCCACCTTCTCCATGTAACCCTTGATCCCCTTACTAATTAAGAGCCTATCAACCTTGTTTAAATGTACCCAACAACTTGGCCTCAACAGGCATCTGAGACAATGGTTTCCACAGATTCATCACCCTCTGGCTGAAGAAATTCCTCCTCATCTGTTCTAAAGGGATGTCCTTCTATTCTGAGGCTGTGCCCTATAGACCTGCACAGTCGAGGAAACATCCTCTCAATGTCTACTCTATCTAGACCAGACAATATTCAATAGGTTTCAATGAGATTCCCTTTCATTTTTTAAAATTCTAGTAAGTACAGGCCCAGAGCCACCTATCATTTCCAGAATCATTCTTGTGAACCTCCTCTGAACTCCATCCAATGCCAGCTCATCATTTCTCAGATAAGGGTCCCAAAACCATTCAGAATACTGATCCCATTACCTCCTTGCATTTACATTTTAGTCCCCTCGAAATTGATGCTTTTTTTTTTCCAACTTTGAGGACTCATTCCTTTATCTCTGACTTTCTTCCAGGTGCTCTCAATATCTACATGCTCAAGCTTTTCAGTCTGCTGCAAGTTATCACTACAATCTCCAAGATCCCTTTCCATAGTGAATACTGAAGTATTCATTAAGTACCTCTGCTATTTCCTCCGATTCCATACACACTTTCCCACTGTCACACTTGATAGGTCCTATTCTTTCACGTCTTACACTCTTGCTCTTCACATACTTGTAGAATGCCTTGGGGTTTTCCTTAATCCTGCCCACCAAGGCCTGCTCATGGCCCCTTCTGGCTCTCCTAATTTCATTCTTAAGCTCCTTCCTGCTAGCCTTATAATCTTCTAGATCTCTAACATTACCTAGCTCTCTGAACCTTCTGTAAGCTTTTCTTTTCTTGACTAGATTTATTACACACCACGGCTCCTGTACCCTACCATAACTTCCCTGTCTCATTGGAATGTACCTATACAGAACTCCACACAAATATCCCCTGAATATTTGCCACATTTCTTCCGTACATTTCCGAGAACATTTGTTTCCAATTTACACCTCCAATTTAAGAAGGGGAGGGGGGCATCCTTCTTACCCCATCCCTGATAATATTTAGTTTTCTCCCCCCTCCCTTTTTTTCTCTCTCTGCACATCACTCTGCCTGTTCTCCATCTCCCTCTGGTGCTCCCCTCCCCCTTTCTTTCTCCCTAGGCCTCCCATCCCATGATACTTTCCCTTCTCTAGCTCTGTATCCCTTTTGCCAATCGCCTTTCCAGCTCTCAACTTCACCACCCCCTCCAGTCTTCTCCTATCATTTTGCATTTCTTCCTCCCCCTCCTACTTTCAAATCTCTTACTATCTTTCCTTTCAGTTAGTCCTGACGAAGGGTCTCGGCCCGAAACGTCGACAGTGCTTCTCCCTATAGATGCAGCCTGTCCTGCTGCGTTCCACCAGCATTTTGTGTGTGTTGCTTGAATTTCCAGCATCTGCAGATTTCCTCATGTTTACAGATCAAATCAATTACACTCTTTCTTAAGGACTCAGTAATGAATCTGTTTAACTCGGTCTTACATTTCTTCAGTGATATTTTCTCAGCTAGGCCATTTCTACCTGAACAGTGAGACATCTGAATATTTAGCTTAAAATCAACATATTCAGAACAGAGATTTGTTTCTTTGTTGTATTTGGCACTTTGCCATGTATAAACTGCTGTCCCATTTATTTTCACAATCAATACCAGCAATTTTGTCTCAACTATTAAGCACTGTGAAAGGTTTTACATGAAGATTTTAACCACCATTTTAACTTATCAGAAGTGTGATGTAATACCACACTTGCTTGAATTAATGCTCTAAAAACACTCTGGTTAGCTCAATACCAACCAACCTATTAGACTGGTAAACAATCTAGCATCTTAAATATGCATTTTTTTTCCATGGACCACTGCCGCATCACAAATGATGTGCAATTACTTACTACTCAAATAGAACTTCCCAGGCTTGTAACCTCCACCAAAGCGAACATGGGAATATGAGCACACCATATAGGTCTCCTTCCAAGTCACAACTAAAACTGGCTTGCAAATATGCCATTCCTTCAACTACTCCCTGACTTCATTGTGGAAATATCTTCATTAGAAGGACAACACTAGGAGGCAGCTCACAAGGGCTTTCAAGGGTAATCGGTGTTGGCTTTGCCACATCCTTTATAAATGAATACTGCTTAACCTCAAACACGAGGAAATCTGCAGATGCTGGAATTTCAAACAACACACACAAAATGCTGGTGGAACACAGCAGGCCAGGCAGCATCTATAGGAGAAGCACTGTCGATGTTCCCGGCCGAGACCCTTCGTCAGGACTAACTGAAAGGAGAGATACTAAGAGATTTGAAAGTAGTGGGGGGAGGGGGAAACGTGAAATGATAGAAGACCGGAGGAGGTGAGATGAAGCTAAGAGCTGGAAAGGTGATTGGCGAAAGTGATACAGAGCTGGAGAAGGGAAAGGATCATGGGATGGGAGGCCTCAGGAGAAAGAAAGGGGGAGGAGCACCAGAGGGAGATGGAGAACAGGCAGGGTGATGGGCAGAGAGAGAGAAAAAAAGCAAAAAACTATATATGTCAGGGATGGGTTAAGAAGGGGAGGAGGGGCATTAACAAAAATTTGAGAAGTCAATGTTCATGCCATCAAGTTGGAGGCTACCCAGCCGGTATATAAGGTGTTGTTCCTCCAACCTGAGCGTGGATTCATCTTGACAGTAGAGGAGGCCATGGATAGACATATCAGAATGGGAATGGGACGTGGAATTAAAATGTGTGGCCACTGGGAGATCCTGCTTTCTCCAGCGGACCGAGCATAGGATCAGCGAAACAGCCTCCCAGTCTGCGTCAGGTCTCACCAATATATAAACGGCCACACCAGGAGCACCGGACGCAGTATACCACACCAGCCAATTCCCAGGTGAAGTGTCGCCTCACCTGGAAGGACTGTCTGGGGCCCTGAATGGCGGTGAGGGAGAAAGTGTAAGGGCAGGTGTAGCACTTATTCCGCTTACAAGGATAAGTGCCAGGAGGGAGATTGGTGGGAAGGGATGGGGGGAATGAGGGGACAAGGGAGCCGCGTAGGGAGTGATCCCTGCGGAAAGCAGAAGGGGGGGAGGGAGGGAAAGATGTGCTTGGTAGGGAGATCCCATTGGAGGTGGTGGAAGTTACAGAGAATTATACGTTGGACCTGGAGGCTGGTGGGGTGCAGGTGAGGACAAGGGGAACCCTATCCAGAGTGGGGTGGCGGATGGATGGGGTGAGGGCAGATGTGCGGGAAATGGAAGAAATGTGTTTGATTAAAAAAAGAAGACATCGCCTTCGTCCTGGAATGAAAAGCCTGCTTAACCTCACTACTATTGTATCAATATATTATAAAGCAGCATGTAGCGTTGTTAGCTTGAGAGTTGGTCAACCCCCATTCATTATTAAATGATTAAACAATTTAAAGTCCACAATATCTTCATCAATATTCCAAAGGACACTAACCACAAGCATTTCACCCAAGCTTACAACATGATTCATTTTGAAAAATATTTCTGGAAGAGCTAACATGGTCAAGGGAAAATTTAAATGGCAAGTGGTACTATTACAGTATCATACAGGTATCAACTGCAGAGAGAACAGCTGTTGAGTCAACAATAGTGATCCGCAATATATTTGTCTTCATAGGTTAGTCTGAAGTGTCCAATCTCAAACATTTATCTCCATCTAACTGTATCTAAAATATCTACAAACAGGAGCCATATTTTCAGACTCATCAAAATCTGGAAAATAAAAACTATTCAATTGCACCTTTTTGAATATATTATTCAAATACCTTTGTACTTCAGTCAAAATTATCGGTAGGAAGATTCAGCAATTTGTAGAAAATTTGCAAACCTATTGTGAAATGAAGCACTTTTTTGGTGTCCATATTCTGCACCAAATGCTCATTCATATCAATAACTTATTTTCAGCTTGGATTTTTTTTTGATAGAAGCCTAGTGCTGTCCAATAATAATGATTGAATATTTGTGTCTATTGTGACAACGCTTTGACTACATGCACTATTTTTAAACATTCACACAATACAGGTAAATCAAAGGGGCACAGAATATTTATGTATGCAGAAAATTTCATGTATAAATACTCTTCGGATGTGACTTGTTTTCCATTACATAGCAATCCCCTCTACACACACCTCCCTCCATTTTCTCCTCCCATCATCTGATCAAAACTTTACATTTGTTAAAAAGCATCTAATGCTTTCCCAGCATATATGACAAATAAACCCTTCTCAGGCTTCCAGTCTGGTGCAATCTGTACACAGCTGAGAGCCCGATAAGAATTTATTTGTTTACATCTGTATTCCTGGTCCTTGAATCATTCAGGAATTTTAACTTCACTTAATAGAAAGCACAAGGGTTCCAATTTAAGATTTGAGCAAGACTTCCCTACAAGCGTTAGCAACACCTGCAGTTCACGGTGTGCCTGTGTCCCCTTGCAACAGAGTAGGCCACAATAGTTATCATAATCTGCTCCATCTCCCATTTTAAAAATTGATGACATTTGTGTGGGGTGAAATTGGCAAAGGCGTCTTCAATGTTTATTTTAAGGTGCAGTAAGTAAGAACATGTTTGTCAGTGTACTGTCTCTCAGTTTCATTACTTTGGCTGGTATGATGGTTCATTGTTTGATCAACTGGTGAACTAACATTCAGATCTCAACAAGTTGTCATCAGGTGCCAAGGGTAGTGCTGACATTATCAATGCGGATATTCCCAGATTCTACACTTGTACTAATAAGAGATGGGAAAGAAGGAGAATGGGGAAAAGAGTGGAGGAGTACTCCAGGATTTTTGAAGCCAATGTTTTGGGTCGATTGTGTACCGTTTCTCCACGAAGTGGTGACCTCTACTATTTGAGACGACTTCTTCATCACATAAAGGGACCAGTATCTTTCGAAACATTGAGAACACATGATGGAGACTATAGAAGAATCAGAGAGAACAAGAATGCCCAGAGCAATGAGAGATTTGTTTGTTGTCTTGCTAACAAACACTGAAATCAACAATCCACAGCAATTATGGAACCGGTTCAAGAATGCAATGTCTGAAGATTTCTTACAAATGGAGAGGAGAACTATCAATGATGCTAATATCATGATCGATAAGAGGCATCATGGACAATCTCTTTTGTATTTCCAAGAGAAACTTGAGAACTTGGGCAAAACACTTGAAGAATATAACTTGCCAAGACCAAAAAACAGTACAATTACTCAAAGTCCTGGCAATCTGGAATTATTGCGTGAACTGCAATACAACAGAAATGAACAACAGGAACTTGTTTCACAGAAGGAGCCCCTATTGAATAATGAGCAAAGAGAAGTATATGAATACGTACGCCACTGCTTAGAAAAGAACCTTTCTTCAATGATTTTCATTGATGCACCAAGAGGAATGGGCAAGACACTTATCATCAACTTGATCCTCGCTGAAGTTAGGGGAGATGAAGGTGTTGCCATCATCAGCAACATTGATGCCTGGTGGTAGGACAGCGCATTCAAGATTCAAAATTCCCCTCAAAGTCAATGAAGATGCTCTTTGTAACATCGATAAGAACACCAATACTGCCAATTTACTCCAAAATGCAAGCTTTATTGTCTGGGAAGAGTGCCCCATGACTAGGAGGGAGAGTTTCGAAGCCATGAACTGGACTCTTCGTGATGTAGGTGGCAAGAATGAGGCCTTCGGGGGTATTTTAACCATTCGCTATGGCGATTTCCATCAGCTTCTACCAGTTGTGAAATGCGGAAATGATGCTGATGTGGAGAACTCATGCATAAAAAAATCCTACTTATGGAGAAGCTTCAAGTTTCAATTGAAGAAAAACGTGATTGAGTGAGGGAGAAGGATGATATTCTGAGTTCTAATTGGATGCTTGAGAAGACAAGATTGAGAAAAATGAAAATGATGAAATCGCATTACCTGAAGAAATTATTCTGCCAGCAAAAACTATGGAAGAATGCATTGATTTCATTTCTCCAACATTTGACAATCCTGCAGAACTGTCCTCGAGGAATTCTATCTTGGTTCCTCTCAATGAAATGATGTGAAAAATAAACTTCACATGCATTAGATGCTTCGCTGGAATCATAAAAGAATACTATTCCTTCAATGCCATAAGTGAAGGAGCTAACGCCACTCATTTTCCAACAGAACTCCTTGATTCGGTCAAACTCTCTGGATTGCCACCACATAAACTGGAATTGAAGAAGGGATCTCCCATCATTTCAATGAGGAACTTGGATCCAGCAAAGCTTTGCAATGGAACGTGAATGATGGTGGAAAAACTGCACGACAATCTCATCGTAGCAAAAATAAACACTGGTGTGTTCAATAATGACATTGTCATGATCCCAAGAATTACTCTCAATTTATCAGAAGGGGAAGATGTTCCTCTTCAGCGGAGCCATTTCCCGATACAGTCATACTTTGCTATGACTATACATAAGGCACAAGGCCCAACCGTGGAGAATGTGCTGATTTACCTGGAGAAACCAGTATTCCAGAATGGTCATTTGTATGTGGCTTTAAGCCGGTGAAAAAGAAATGAAAATGTTAGAGTGGGGGCGTCACGTGATGACGTAGGGTCGAGACGTTGGGAATCCAGCTCCCTCGTAAAAAGTAATGAAATAGGGTTTAAATGAAGAAGAGTTAACAAATATCTACTAGAAACTATTTATAAGTAACTCAGGATTATCTTTTGATATGGCTCCTAAACCGAAACAGAAGACAGCTACTACTTCGAAGACTGCACAAATCGGCGGGGAAAAAGGCCTAACTGTCCCGGCGAAGCCTCGGACTCAAGTTGGATCTCCTCCCGGCGAAGCACATGGCACTTCTGATGATGCGTGACAGGAAGGTGCAGCAATGTCGGCGGTCTCTAAGAAGAAACGGCAAGAACAACGCATGCGCGAAAGTATGCATGAACAGACATTGACAAAACTACAAATCCCAGCTACAGCTGGAAGTGGAACCGGAAGTGAATCGGAAGTGGAATCAGACTCTTTGGGAAATTCAGAGGAAGAAGAAGAGGAAAAGGAGGAAGAGATTAAAGGAGACATAAAAGATATCCTGATATATATTATGAATGAATTAAAAGCTATAAGAAGGATACAGAATAAACTCGATAATGTAGTGGAAAAACAAATGAAGATGGATAATAAAGTTAAAGAGATAGAAGTAAAAATGGAAGAAAACATTGAAAGAATAAGATAGAAGATAATAATCTTGCCTGGACAATAGAAAGAAAACGGATGTTGGAAAAAATAGATGCGCTTGAAAATTCTAGTAGACGAAATAATATCAAAATTGTTGGTCTTATGCAAGATACAGAGGGAGAAAATCCAATAAAATTCTTTCAAGAAAGGATTCCGAAAATGTTGGAAATGAAAGAAGGAAGCCAAGTAATTGAAATTGAAAGAGCACACAGAGCTTTAAGACCAAGACCCCAAACAAGATCAAAATCCAAGATCAATTTTGATAAAATGTTTAAGGTACCAAGATAAAGACATGATCTTGAAAGCAGCTATTCAAGGTGCTAAAAAAAGAGAAATGGGCCATTGATAATAGGAGGGAAAAGAGTTTTTTTTTATCCAGACATAAGTTACGATCTTCTGAAGAGGCAGAAGGAATTTAATCCAGTGAAAAAATCTTTATGGGAAAAGGGCTATAAATTTTTATTGAGCTATCCAGCAAAATTGATAATTTTCCTGGATAACGAAGAAAGAAGATTTTTTTTTGACAACCGGAAAGCGGAGAAATTTGTACAAGAACTACCTGATGTCCACGAAGAGAAGTAAAGAATTATAGAAACGAAATGGACTAATGATGAAGACTGAAACAAGGTTGGACTTGACGGACATTTATATATAAAAAAATAGTTGAGGAGTATTAATTGGGAGTAGAGACATTAATTATTTTCTTTTTTTCTTCTTCACTAATATATTTTCTTTTTTTTTGCGGGGCAGCTGGAAGAGCTCCTGATCGATGACTGTGAGTTTCACGTGTACAATCATGGCGATTGCCATGACCCGTAAAATGGGGGGGGGGGGGGTAATGTTGTGTTCTTTTTATTCGCAACATTAGTGGGGGGAGGTACTTTGTTTCTTAGTTATCTTTATATATTAGTTATCTTTCTTTTACTTTTCTTTTTTTTGCCTGGATGGTTGGGGAGAAACTGATAGCAACATGGAGAATTTTAAAGAGTTCCCAAGATATTATGAATGATTAATTTACTTAATTTTTTAAGTTTTAATGTTAATGGAATTAATGGACCTGTGAAAAGAAAAAGAGTTTTAACATATATTAAGAAAATGTAAGGAAATACAGCTTTTTTACAAGAAAAACATTTAACAGAAACAGAACATAAGAAATTAAAGAGAGATTGGTTGGAAATGTCATTGCAGCTTCATTTAATTCAAAATCGAGAGGAATTGCAATTTTGGTTAATAAATCTTTACCAATTAAAATACAAAATGTAATAATTGATTCTGGGGGGAGATATGTGATTATACATTGTCAAATTTTTTCAGAATTATGGACTTATGAACATTTATGCACCAAATGAAAATGATGCAAAATTCATACAAGAAGTTTTTTTGAACTTGGCTGATGCACATGATAAAATATTAATAGGTGGAGATTTTAATTTTTGTTTTGATTCAGTTTTGGATAGGTCAACTAAAATTGCTATAAAATCAAAAGTAATAAAACTAACTTTATCATTAATGAAAGATTTAAACCTGATTGATATATGGAGGAAAATTAATCCAAGAGAAAGAGATTATTCATTTTATTCAAATAGACATAAAACTTACTCAAGGATTAATTTTTTTTTATTATCAAAAAATATCCAAGATATGAGTGAAAAGTGTGGAATATAAAGCAAGAATACTGTCAGATCATTCTCCCTTGATAATGACAATGATAATGATGGATAAGGAGGAATCGATTTATAGATGGAAATTTAATTCAATTTTATTAAAACGTCAAGATTTTTGTGATTTTATGAAAAAACAGATTCATTTTTTTGGATACAAATTTACACTCAGTTGAGGATAAAATTGTATTATGGGAAGTGATGAAAGCATATATAAGGGGTCAGATTATGTTATACATCTAAAATTAAGAAGGAATACATGGCAGAAATAGATCAATTGGAAAAAGATATCATAAAGTCAGAAAAATCTCAAAGATATATGACAGAAAAAAAACGAAGACAACTTGTTAATAAAAAACTATAATAAAAAACTCCAGACATATCGTACAGAAAAAATAATTATGAGAACTAAACAGAAATATCACAAATTAGGTGAAAGATCACATAAAATTCTTGCTTGGCAATTGAAAACAGAAAAGGCTTCTAAAACAATAAATGCAATTAGAACAAGTGTAAATAAGGTTACTTATAAACCTTTAGAAATTAATGAAACTTTTAAAAGATTTTATACTGAACTCTATCAATCAGAATCACAAAATAAACTAGCTGAGATAGATAAGTTTTTATCACAAATAACCCTTCCAAAATTAAATTTGGAAGAACAGAAAGGATTAGATATGCCCTTTACATTAAAAGAGGTTGAAGCGTTAGGATCACTTCAGAATAATAAATCCCCAGGAGAAGATGGTTTTCCTCCTGAATTTTATAAAAAATTTAAAGATTTATTAATTCCTCCTATTATGGAATTAATATACCAAGTGGAAAGAATGCATAAACTCCCACAATCTTTTTTAACAGCAATCATCACTGTATTGCCAAAAAAAGATAAAGATCCTTGAAAACCAACATCATATAGGCCTATTTCTTTGTTGAATACAGATTATAAAATAATAGCAAAAATTTTACCTAATAGAATATCTAAATATTTACCAAAACTAATACATATGGATCAAACAGGTTTTATTAAAAACAGACAATCAATGGCTGGTTACTTAGTATAATTCATTTGGCACAAAAAAGAGAGGAAATGAGTGTGGCAGTTGCTTTGGATGCAAAAAAAGCATTTGATAGATTGGAATGGGATTTTTTATTTAAGGTATTGGAAAAATATGAGTTAGGAAAATCTTTTATACAATGGATTAAAACCTTAAATACTAAACCTCAAGCTAAAGTAGTTACAAATGGTCAGATTTCAATACCATTTTGCTTAACGAGGTCAACTGGACAAGGCTGCCCATTATCACCTGCTTCATTTGTATTGGCAATAGAACCATTAGCTGAATTAATTAGAACAGATTCAGACATTGGGGACTTTAGAGTTAATCAAGAAGAATATAAGATTAATTTATTTGCTGATGATGTTTTGATTTATTTAACAAACCCATTGCAATCTTTGCAAAGATTATCTTTTAGATTGGAAGAATATGGGAAAGTATCAGGGTATAAAGTAAATTGGGATAAGAGTGAAATTTTATCCCTTACTAAAGGAAATTATAATCAATGTCAATTAGTAACTCAATTTCGATGGTCAATAAACAAGATAAAATATTTAGGTATTCGAGTTGATAATGACGTAAAAAATTTATATAAACAAAATTATCTGCCATTATTAAAAAAAAGAGGATCTTGATAAATGGATGATGTTACCAATAACATTAATAGGTAGAGTTAATGCTGTAAAAATGAATATATTTCCTAGATTGCAATATTTATTTCAAACTTTACCAATACAATTACCTCAAGTTTTTTCAAGAACTGAATAAATATATAAGGAAATTTCTTTGGAAAGGAAAGATGTAAAGAATATCATTAGAAAAATTGACATGTAAATTTGATTTAGGAGGGTTACAACTTCCAAATTTTAAGAATTATTATAAAGCAAATCAACTTAGATTAATAGCATTTTTTTTGATGAAGAAAAACCGGCATGGATTAGAATAGAATTAGATAAGATAGAAGAAAACATACCAGAAGATTTTATATATAAATGGGAATCCAAATGGATAAGGGAAAAAAAAAGAATCTCCTATATTAAGACACTTGATTGATTTATGGAATAAGGTAAATATGGACGATGAGATAAGGAAATCTTTATTAGCAAAAAGTACTTTAATTCAAAATAGGCTTATTCCTTTTACAATGGATAATAAACTTTCACATAAGTGGTTCCAAAAGGGGATTAAATATATAGGTGATTGTTTTGAAGGAGGTATATTGATGTCGTTTGATCAATTAAAAAATAAATACAAAATATCAAATAGCACTCTTTTCTGTTATTTTCAATTAAAGGCTTATTTACGAGAAAAACTGGGTCAAACAATGTTGATGCCAAAATCTAGTGAAATAGAAATATTAATTCAAAAAGGAAAAATTTTAAAAATTATATCTTGTATGTATAATTTGATTCAATAACAGACAATTAAATCAGGAATTCATAAATCAAGACAAAAATGGGAATCTGATTTGAATGGAAAAAACTGGTCAAGATTATGTTCTGATAGTATGAGAAATACAATAAATGTTTGACAGATTAATGCAATATGATTTTTTACATCAATTATATATAACACCACAGAAAATAAATAGATTAAATTCAAATATGTCTGACCAATGTTTTCGATATAATCAAGAAATTGGTACTTTTTTACATTCTACTTGGTCTTGTTTTAAAATTCAACCATTTTGGATAAATCTAAGACTTTTATTGGAACAAATTACTGGAGTGCATCGCCCACATTGTCCAGTATTATTTTTATTAGGAGACATTGAAGGGACAATACCGAAACTTAAATTGAATAAGTATCAGAAAAAATTTATAAAAGTTGCAATCTGATTTGTATTTAACTATGGATCGTTGGAATAATGAAATACATAGTTGTGTTCCACTTGAAAAAATTACAATCTAAGAAATGAATATGATATATTTTTGAAAATTTGGCTCCCATACTTACAAAAATAGGATTAAATACATAGGTCCTTTGAAGATAAAATTATAAAGTAATTGGGGAAAGTAAAAATAAATATTAAAATTATTTTGAACTCCATGGAGCATGTGGGGATCCTCCGATATCCAGGCAATCTTTCTCTCTTTTTTTTCTTTCTTTAGATAAGGGTTGGGGGGGGGGGGGTTAAGGGGAGGGGGGAGGGTCAATATTATTTTGCTCATTTTTTTTATCATCACATTTATTCTTTGTAATTTTCTAAAATTTAATAAATAAATATATTTTAAAAAAAGAAAATGTTAGTATTCTTGAAGGGTGGCAGATCAACCAGAAATGTCATTAAAAGTGCCCTTCGTTAAACGAGGAGGAGCTATATGTCTTGCTACATGCCTTTATTCTTTAATAAACTGAGTTTTTCTTCTTTAATTTTCAAAGCACATCACATCAGACTGCACTGCCTTCCTCTCAAAGGGTGCCCCAACAGATCACCCAGCTGTCTAGTACTCATTAAAATTAACTGTTATACATATCTAGGGTACAAATGTCATACAAAGTAGGTATATTTAAAGAGGAGATTGCTAGGTTCTTGGTTAGTAAGGGCATCAAAGGCTATGGGGAGAAGGTAGGAGAATGGGCCATGATGAAATGGCAGAGCAGATGTAATGGGCCAACTGGCCTAATTCTGTTCCTATATCTAAATGGTAATGGTCTAAATTAGCTTTTGCACCAGAAGCACATATATTTCAAACATAGAAAACATAAATTAACATAAATTATACAAACAAAATAAGCAGACACTATATTTATGCAAATTAAGAGGGATCAAAGAGGTAAGGCTAGGGGATTTCAGGTCCACACTAAGATGGCAGTAGGGAAAAGGCTATTATTAAATTTTGAGGTGAGTCTTCAGGTTCCTGTACCTCCTGCCTGACAACAGCATCGAGATAAGGAAATGGCCGAGGTGGTAGGGGTTACCCTAAGACTGCCTCTTACAGATGTACTTGATGGTAGGAAGTGAACTGTTTCCATTTAAGTAGTTACAACCACAATACAAGCAGTCAGAATGCTCTCCACTGTACATCTGTAGAAGTTTTTCAGAGTTTTCAAAGACATGCCAAATCTTAAAAGTCTAAGAAAGTAGACACTGGTGCACTTATCCTCATCACCATCAAGTTTCCAGATGGCTTTAACACACCATTGTATACATAGAGCGAGTAGAGCAAGGAGTAATCATGCAGCCCTGAAGTGTGCTTGTGTTGCTGGCCAGGCCAGTGAGTAGTAGATAAGGTTTCTGATCTGTACGGATTGTGGTCTTGCAGTAAAGGAATTGAGGAGCCAATTGCAGAGGAAGGTTCAGAGACTCTGGTTTTGGGCTTGTCGATAAATTTTGAGGGAAATATTGTGTTGAATGCTGAGCTGTTACCCAATTTCCCTCGGGATCAATAAAGTATGTCTGTCTGTAGTCAATCAGCCTGATATACATGTTACAAGTGTCCAGATGGTCAAGACCAGAGTAGAGAACCAGTGAGAAAAAAATTCTGGCAATAGACAAATTGAAGTAGGTTCAGGTGCTTAAAGAGACAGGTGCTGATTCAGACTTTCAGTGGTTTCACCTGGTTTACACAAAGTCTTTGCATCGCAGCAAAACATTCCAGTTATCTATGCCAATAAATATTTGGGAGCTCTCTTGCTTCGTCCAAACAATGTTTATTCTGTGGAATAAATATATTATTGTACATTAGGATCACTTGACAACTTATAAATCACCTGATCGTTTTTGGAAACTAACTTCAGCACAGGTGACCAATATTAAGACTACTGCTAACATGAAAGGTCATTCAGTAAAAACTTGAGCCTTAAAGACCAGTGCATCCTGTTAATATAAAGAGCAAACATGAGGAAATCTGCAGATGCTGGAAATTCAAACAACAACACACACAAAATGCTGGTGGAACACAGCAGGCCAGGCAGCATCTATAGGAGAAGCACTGTCGACGTTTCGGTCCGAGACCCTTCCTCAGGACTAACTGAAAGGAAAGATAGTAAGAGATTTGAAAGTAGTAGGGGGAGGGGGAAATGCGAAATGATAGAAGACCGGAGGGGGTGGGATGAAGCCAAGAGCTGGAAAGGTGATTGGCCAAAGTGATACAGAGCTGGAGAAGGGAAAGGATCGTGGGACGGGAGGCTTCAGGAGAAAGAAAGGGGGAGGGGAGCACCAGAGGGAGATGGAGAACAGGCAAACAACTAAATAAGTCAGGGATGGGGTAAGAAGGGGAGGAGGGGCATTAACGGAAGTTAGAGAAGTCAATGTTCATGCCATCAGGTTGGAGGCTACCCAGCCGGTATATAAGGTGTTGTTCCTCCAACCTGAGTTTGGATTCATTTTGACAGTAGAGGCGGCCATGGATAGACATATCAGAATGGGAATGGGACGTGGAATTAAAATGTGTGGCCACTGGGAGAACCTGTTATTTCTGGCGGACCGAGAGTAGGTGTTCAGCAAAACGGTCTCCCAGTCTGCGTCGGGTCTCACCAATATATAAATGGCCGCACCAGGAGCACCAGACGCAGTATACCACACCAGCCGACTCACAGGTGAAGTGTCGCCTCACCTGGAAGGACTGTCTGGGGCCCTGAATGGTGGTGAGGGAGGAAGTGTAAGGACAGGTGTAGAACTTGTTCCGCTTACAAGGATAAGTGCCAGGAGGGAGATCGGTGGGAAGGGATGGGGGGGGGGGGGGAGGGAAACAAGTGGACAAGGGAGTCACGTACGGAGTGATCCCCGCAGAAAACAGAAAGGGGGGGGGGGGAGGGAAAGATGTGCTTGGTAGTGGGATCCCATTGGAGGTGGCGGAAGTTATGGAGAATTATACGTTGGACCTGGAGGCTGGTGGGGTGCTAGGTGAGGACAAGGGGAACCCTATCCTGAGTGGGGTGGCGGGCGGATGGGGTGAGGGCAGATGTGTGGGAAATGGGAGAGATGTGTTTGAGAACAGAGTTGATGGTGGATGAAGGGAAGCACCTTTGTTTAAAAAAAGGAAGACATCTCCTTCGTCCTGGAATGAAAAGCCTCATCCTGAGAGCAGATTCAGCAGAGATGGAGGAATTGTGAGAAGGGGATAGCATTTTTACAAGAGACAGGGTGGGAAGAGGAATAGTCCAGGTAGCTGTGAGAGTCTGTAGGCTTATAGCAGATATCAGTAGATAAGCCGTCTCCAGAGATGGAGACAGAAAGATCAAGAAAGGGGAGGGAGGTGTCGGAAATGGACCAGGTAAATTTGAGGGCAGGGTGAAAGTTGGAGGCAAAGTTAATGAAGTCGATGAGCTTAGTATGTGTGCAGGAGGCAGCGCCAATGCAGTCGTCGATGTTGCAAAGGAAAAGAGGGGGATGGATACCCGTATAGACTTGGAACATGGACTACTTTCAAATTTCTTACTATCTTTCCTTTCGGAAAGTCCTGATGAAGGGTCTCGGCCCGAAACGTCAACAGTCCTTCTCCTATAGATGCTGCCTGGCCTGCTGTGTTCCACCAGCATTTTGTGCATCCAGTTAATAGACAGTCTGTACTTATTTAACCAGTTTAAATCCATTGACACACCAAATAGATCACCTACTCTGCATGAGTCTCAAAAGCTGGACACCATCCAGCAAGGTTCTGGTGCCTGATTATATCAGACAATTCCACTCAGACATCATATCAGAACAACATTCAACTCACCATTACAACAGATCCCAAAACATTGCTGAAAATGTGAAAGGAATGGATAACCTCATATTCCTGAAGGTGATCAAGACAGAACAAAAGTACATGGCTACGTGAAAAGGATAGAATCAGACTTGACTTTAAGTTTGAGTTTCACACTGGCTCACTAGAAATCACATAACTGACTGGCCAATGTGATTCAGGTGACACTCCATTAATATGCACAGTTTCAGAAAGCAGACAGCATACTCAAAGAGGAGAAACATCTACAAATAAAACCAGGGTAGGTTATTATTATTTAGCTCATGTCTGGTGAAAACTATCTTGGAATAAATACTTAATCTGTGAATGAGTAAAATTCATACCTTTTCCAGCACAATCGCAAGGTTCAGTGCTGGGACCGCAGCTATTTACAATATATATTAATGATTTAGATGAAGGGATTAAAAGTAACATTAGCAAATTTGCTGATGACACAAAGCTGGGTGGCTGTGTGAAATGTGACGAGGATGGTATGAGAATGCAGGGTGACTTGGACAGGTTGGGTGAGTGGGCAAATGTATGGCAGATACAGTTTAATGTGGATAAATGTGAGGTTATCCATTTTGGTGGCAAGAACAGGAAGGCAGATTACTATCTAAATGGAGTCAAGTTAGGAAAAGGGGAAGTACAACGAGATCTAGGTGTTCTTGTACATCAGTCAATGAAAGCAAGCATGCAGGTACAGCAGGCAGTGAAGAAAGCTAACGGCATGCTGGCCTTTATAACAAGAGGAATTGAGTATAGGAGTAAAGAGGTCCTTCTGCAGCTGTACAGGGCCCTTGTGAGACCACACCTGGAGTACTGTGTTCAGTTTTGGTCTTCAAATTTGAGGAAGAACATTCTTGCTATTGAGGGAGTGCAGTGTAGGTTCACGTGGTTAATTCCCGGGATGGTGGGACTGTCATATGTTGAAAGATTGGAGCGACTGGGTTAGTATACACTGGAATTTAGAAGGATGAGAGGGGATCTGATTGAAACATATAAGATTATTAAGGGATTGGACACACTGGAGGCAGGAAGCATGTTCCCGCTGATGGGTGAGTCCAGAACGAGAGGCCACAGTTTAAGAATAAGGGATAGGCCATTTAGAACAGAGTTGAGGAAAAACTTTTTCACCCAGAGAGTGGTGAATATGTGGAATGCTCTACCCCAGAAGGCAGTGGAGGCCAAGTCTCTGGATACACTCAAGAGAGAGTTAGATAGAGCTCTTATAGATAATGGGGTCAAGGGATATGGGGAGAGGGCAGGTACGGGGTGCTGATTGTGTATGATCAGCCATGATCACAGTGAATGGTGGTGCTGGCTAGAAGGGCCAAATGGCCTACTCCTGCACCTACTGTCTATTGTCTATAATCAATATATTTATTATTGGCCCATATAAACCAGCAATCTCCCGCAGCATTTCAACCAAGAAGGCAACATGCAAGCTGACTACTAGGTCTAAATCCCTGTAACAGTCAATGGAGCAGAATCAAAGTTCAGAAATACTAGAATAATTATTACTCAGCAGAACTCGCGAGCCTTGGAAAACAAAAGAACTTCACTGATATTAGCACAGAATTACACAATTTAAATTGCTCAATATGCTGAAGTATAAGAATACACTGCATGTGAGGAATTATATGCAGAATTAAAAGGGCTAAAATCTAAATGACTTATTGGCAGCTTGACAAGTCATGCTGTGAGAATAATGTATGAACAAAGTAGTATTTGTTCCATGAGAAGACTTCTCGGTCTACCCTTATCAAAATATGCGATAACAATGTACTTCAACAGCTCCACACAGTATTCTGGGCTCATTTGGCTGCAGATTTTCCCAAGCTCTGTGAGCAGGGACTCTGGTTCAATTGAGAATGCAAGCTTGCTAATAAACAGTAAGTACTTTTAAGTAAACTGTGTTTGACAGTTATTCCCTGGGTCTGAACCTCTGGTAGAGGCAGATCAAGATCTTGGTGCCGCGAACAGGGTCTCAATATATGGTAGACCCCTTACCAAAATTGAGTAAGCGGAAGGACGGACTGTTGGGTGAATCAGAGACAAACGGGCCCACAAGGTAAGCTTTAACCTTGGTTGCTCTCTGCTATCTGACGACTGTTTGTTCCCTCATTTTGAGAGAAATCCATTGACAGAACCCAAAGGGAATAAAGATGACGGGCAGTTCGAGTCCTCCAGAATAGTAAATCAAGTCCCCTGGAATACTATGGGTGCACACTTAGACAAAGGTGGAGGGGGGGTTGTCCTTTACAGAAAATAATAGACAAATATCCAGACAATGAAAAGAAATACACAAATGTCATTCCAATTGTCTAAACATTTGGAAAAAGACAATTGGCATGTAAGAGGTACATTTGATTTAAACTTAATATGGAAAGGGAAGGCAGGGAAAGAGTATGGTCGCCTGATTGGCCTATGGTGACAAGAGGCAGAAATAAAAGGCAGACTTAAATTAAATTGTTGGACTGATAACCCTAAGCAAAGAGGGATAGACATGCATGATAAAGGAGGCAATCCTAGGAGTTAGCAAGAGTGAGAGCGATTTGCGAAGAATGGAATAAGGGACAGACACAGACGAAGGAGACGGGGAAAGATATTGTATCAGAGACAAAACATTGTGGCCATGGAAGAACAAATAAAGGGAAAAGGGAAACTGAAAATAAGGATAATTCTGGGGTACCCCGCATCTATCCAGACATACCAATTCCCCAAATGATACTAACAATACGGAATGGGTAAGACAGCCTAATGATCCCACCAATACTACCCACAACCACGTCAGCGCTTGTTTTACCACGGTCAGGTTCCCCACCCAGGTTCTCGCCCTGCTGCCTGTTGCCAACTCGACAGTCATTGCATCGCTAAACCAATGTAGTTCCTCCAGAATAGCCCAATAGCCATTTCTGCCCGCATGCACAGTCAGACTGGACCTGAACAAGAGCCACCGGTTTTACTGAGACCAATATAGACTTAGTATCAATTGCCCATGAGGACCATTCCTAACCACAAGCTGGAGTGGCAGGACAAGCACCTACTATGCAAATCCATAAGCCCTGGACCTCTTCTGAACTCTGTGGTCTACTGAATGCCACCCTTAACAATAATTCTGTAATTATTTAAGATCTGTCCTGACTATTCATTCCGCTAACTCCCGAGATTTGTTCCCTCTGGCTATGGCCGCACTTACTCCTACTGATCAGACACAATTCACCACTCTGGGCACACCTTGTCCCATATTCTGACCCCCTCCATAAATGTAACTGAGGTCTTAGAGTGTAAACCCAAGAAAGGTGAGACCCATTTGATTTCCTAGAATGCTTTAATGTCGTTTATTCTGCACGATCAGGAGATCCACTGTACACAGCTGGGAACCAGTCCCCATATTACTGTGATCTCCTCCTCCAAGCCCTGCCCAGCAAGGTGGCCAACAGGGTTAAAGTCAACAATATGAACTGATCAGAATCCACTCAAGCTTTAGAAAGCCATTTAGAATTTACAGCTCAAAGCTGTAAATCAGATAAAGATGTTCATTATTTATCATTGTAGCTGTATTAACAATCTGTGGCCTTGTCAGAAAGAAGCGTCATAATTCAGTCTTTCAAAGCAAGCCACAGAGGACATCTAAAAGGAAAAGCAATGGGTGGCTAGAGCAATCTTCTATATTTTAATATTTGTTTACTTTCCTTGTGAGGAAAGGTTGATTTTTGGTATTGTCCAATTCTGAACAATACAAGTACACTACATTATACTTTAAAAAATCTAGTGTCAGTTTGTTAGAAAAAAAGATTTATTTGTTTTTCAAACGTTTTGTTATCAATTGTAGCACCTGAAGGCCCTCCTACTTTTTGCGAAGGCTGAGGAAAGTCCATCTCCCACCCCCCCCATCCTCATCACATTCTACAGGGGTTGTATTGAGAGCATCCTAAGCAGCTGCACCACTGCCTGGTTTGGAAATTACACCATCTTGGATCGCAAGACCCTGCAGCAGATAGTGAGGTCAGCTGAGAAGATCGGGGTCTCTCTTCCCGCCATCATGGACATTTACACTACACGCTGCATCCGCAAAGGAAACAGCATTATGTGGACCCCATGCACCCCTCATACAATCTCTTCTCCCTCCTGCTGTCTGGGAAAAGGCTCCAAAGCATTCGGGCTCTCACGACCAGACTATGTAACAGTTTCTTCCCTCAAGCTATCAGACTCCTCAATACCCAAAGCCTGGACTGACACCTTGCCCTACTGTCCTGTTTATTATTTATTGTAATGCCTGCACTGCTTTTGTGCACTTTATGCAGTCCAGTATAGGTCTGTAGTCTAGTGTAGCTTTCCCTGTGTTTTTTTTTATTACGTAGTTCAGTCTAGTTTTTTGAACTGTGTCATGTAACACCTTGATCCTGAAAAACGTTGTCTCATTTTTCTATGCACTGTACCAGCAGTTATGATCGAAATGACAACGAAAGTTGATTTGACAATGTAGCACAGACCTTAATAGACTAGAAGGTACCAGATTCAGCCCTTGAGCTGTGCTAATTAACCCCATTGTTAATACACTATGCTGACTCAGATGCATAAATTCCTGGGCCTTATCAATTTCCGCCACACAAGAAATGAGGTCCTTCCCCTACAGAACCTCCTTCTCCATTATTTCCTCTGTTCTACTGTGAACCCAGCCACGTTTTTAGAATGCCCACCTGAACATCTAGATTCACCACCCAATGATTGTGCAACAACAAATCACCAATTGACAGAAGTCCAGCCTGACATGACTGACATCCCCCTCGCTAACCCGGACTAATCTTCTATGTAAATGGAGCTCCTTTATAGACAACCAAGGCGAGGACCTTGCAGAATATGCTGTTGTTTTTGACACAGAAACCGTGGAGTCTGCTTCCTTTTTCCCTCCTCACTCAGCACAGCAAGCTGAAATGTTTGCACTCACTAGAGAATGCATCCTAGCCACTGGAAAATCAGCCAACACTTCTACAGACTTTAGACATGCCTTTCAAGTCGCTCATGACTTCAGCCAACTTTGGAAAGCTAGGGGTTATGTCACCTCCTCTGGTATGCCCATCACTAATAAAATTAACATCAACAACCTCTTGTCCACCATCTGTCTTCCTTTACAACTGCCCAAAATGATAGAAGACAGAAGGGGCTGTCTTCTATCATTTTGGATCTCCCCTCCCCCTTTCAAATCTCTTACTATCTTTTCTTTCAGTTAGTCCTGATGAAGGGTCTCAACACAAAATGTCAACTGTACTTCTTCCTATAGATGCTGTCTGGCCTACTGCGTTCCACCAGCATTTTGCGTGTGTCGCTTGAATTTCCAGCATTTGCAGATTTCCTCGTGAATGGTAAGGCAATGTTTGGAATCATGGTGGAGCCCAGACCTGGAGAAAGTAGCAGAGAATGTTGCTAGACAATGTCTGATATGCCAAGAACATAATCCAGGAAAAGGCACCCCATGCCCAAAGGTTTATATCCCATTGCCAAGGTACCCTTTCTGCCAACTACAACTCAATTTTATTGAATTACCGCATGTGCACTGTATTGTCTTGTAATCCTTGATGTTTTTAGATGGACTGAAACATATCCCACCACAATTAGCAAAGCCAATACTGTGGTACGTAACTTGTTGAAAGAATTCTTTCCCAGATTCAGGTACCAGAGCAGACATTCCATTGCTCCCACGGACCACCGGCCTGATTGAAAGGGCTAATGGGACGCTGAAAAACAAATTGGCTAAATTAGGACAAGAAACCAGTTAAAATTGGTTCAAAGTGCTACTGATAGTCTTGTTCCAGATGAGGACTTATTATCAGACCAAACACGGTCTGTCGGCAGCTGAAATAGTATATGGCAGACAGTTAAGAACCCCCTGGAAGGCTGCCTTGCCATCGCCAAAATTAACTGAGATGGACCTGAATCAAATGTTGAATGAAATTATAGGGCATATAATGGCACTAACCAAATCTCTCCAGGTCTTGCGTTCGCATGTGAAAGAGGCTCACTGGGAAGGAGAGGAACTGGAAAACGAACATCGAGTTCGCCCAGGAGATTCTGACTTCGTAAAGATCAATCTTAGAAAGAAGCTTGAGCCTTGCTCCAAGGACTTCCCAAATGAACATATCTAGGACACGTCAAACATGTGCATTCATGACAAAGCTATTACTGTCTATAGTTGCAATCTTAAGCACTTGTATTGCAGTAACCAAGCCAAACACCTTCCTGTCGCTTTGCTATAGTTATACTGGGAAAACTCCTCATCTGCCTGCTGGGTGTGTGCTGTGATTCCTCCCCATGAGAAGATAGGGGTTCCCCTAATAGACATTCCGCTGAACAGCAGTTAGTCTGGACCTTTTCTAATAATGCTCAGACTAGTGAGGCCCAAAATTGCACCAGTGATGTGACTAGAAACTGTGGGAGCCATTGCTTTGATGGTTGGTACAACGTGGATTGTCACCTTGTCGTGGTGGAGAAGCTTGTGTGGTCTTGAGATCCCGAGAGTGATCCCGTCTGGAGCTATGCTCCTGGTAGGGTCACCCATGGCGGTAAGGTCGAGGGTGAGGTCCCTGACAAAGAACAATCCAACCAAGACCTCAACGGTGGAGCAGGCGGACGAAGTTACTTTGAACTCAACAGCTGTCAAGGCTGATGAAGGCTGCAACAAATCGATCAGCTCCAACCATCGTGATTTCTATGCCACTGGAATCAGTAGGTTGATTTGTGAAATATTGTGTGCTTCTTGGGAGTGCAACATCAAGTACACGTTAAACAAATACACGCACAGACACCTTCACTCTGTGGTAACAGAACGAAGACCATCATCTTCGACCTCGAGGGATAGCCAACACAAGGGTACATTCATCCCCACCCCCACCCCCCGGAGAAAGCCATCCGATGGGGAGGTCAGTCATCATGGCCCTCCACCATTGTCAGATCTGACAAACCAGGGAATACCACCTGCTACTGTAATTTCAAAGGTAAGGCAACTTATTTTTCTGGGCAATTGCATCTGTGCCATTTATACAACAGCTGAACCACCGTGCCTTCTGAGGGGAACTCAATGGGTTTGTAGGGAAAGGGCTCCCAGGAGAGACAGCTAGCCGATGAGACACCCAACAAGAGAGCAGATATTGGATGGAATGCTGCTTCCTGGCTTACCTTGTATCCCACATGCGAATGCTGAAAACCAGCACCCTTTCCCTCCTACAACAAAAACGAGGAATCTCACAACTGGAGCACTACTGGATAATAGCTTTCCTCTTCACCATCACACTGAGCACAGCCCCCCCCCCCCCCCCCCCAGGGCTTTGTGCTCAGTCCACTGCTGTTCACTCTGCTGACCCACGACTGTGTTGCAACACACAGCTCGAACCAGATCATCAAGTTTGCCGATAACACGACCGTGGTGGGTCTCATCAGCAAGAACGATGAGTCAGCTTACAGAGAGGAGGTGCAGTGGCTAACAAACTGGTGCGAACTGGTAATGAACCTAACAACCTGTCTCTGAATGTGAACAAAACAAACGAGATGGTTGTTGACTTCAGGAGGGCACAGAGCGACCACTCCCCGCTGAACATCAACAGCTCCTCAGTAGAGATCGTTAAGAGCACCAAATTTCTTGGTGTTCACCTGGCTGAGAATCACACCTGGTCCCTCAACACCAGCTCCATAGCAAAGAAAGCCCAGCAGTGTCTCTACTTTCTGCGAAGGCTGAGGAAAGTCCATCTACCACCCCCCATCCTCATCACATTCTACATGGGTTGTATCGAGAACATCCTGAGCAGCTGCATCACAGCCTGGTTTGGAAATTGCACCACTCAGATCGCAAGACCCTGCAGCAGATAGTGAGGTCAGCTGAGAAGATCATCAGGGTCTTGATGATAGCATACATGCTACAGCACTACATGCTGCATCTGCAAAACAAACAGCATTATGAAGGACCCCATGCACCCCTCATACAAACTTTTCTCCCTCCTGCTGTCTGGGAAAAGGCACCGAAGTATTCGGGCTCTCATGACCAGACTATGTAACAGTTTCTTCCCCCAAGCTATCAGACTCCTCAATACCCAGAGCCTGGACTGACAGCCCTATTGTCCTGTTTATTATTTATTGTAATACCTGCACTGTTTTGTGCACTTTATGCAGTCCTGGGTAGGTTTGTAGTCTAGTGTAGTTTTTTTTTTCTCTCTGTTGTTTTTTTTAAACATAGTTCAATCTAGTTTTTTTTATTGTGTCATGTAACACCATGGTCCTGAAAAACGTTGTCTCATTTTTACTATGTACTGTACCAGCAGTTATGGTCGAAATTACAATAAAAGTGACTTGACTTGACTCTTCTATGGGGCAGCCCCGCAACCTGGCTGCAGTTTTGGAGGAGATGGCCAGTAGTACTGCTAAGGCCATGGATGGTGTCCAAGATCAGGTGAGGGCCATCAACACTGAAATGATGGCGCTATGACAGACAGCTTTGCAGAACCGAATGGCCCTCAATTTTGTTCTGGCTGAAAAAGGTGGTGCATGTGGTGTTATAGGACAAGAGTGCTGCACCTACAACTCAGATGAATCAGAGAACATTATCTCTGTGTTCACATTCAAAAGGAGGTAAATAAAATCCGGAAAATCGGGACGACCAACATGTCTTTCGCTCAAAAGGGGTAGTTGGCCCTTCAGTGGCATCTTCGCAGGATGGAGCTGTATGCTGCTACATTATGCTATCATCACAGGAGTACATCACAGTACATCACAGTACAGGCCCTTCAGCCCACAATGTTGTATGAGTACCCATACTTATTGCACTTTTCTGATGTTTATGGCCCCTTGTCAGCCGGTGCTTTTGCCCTACACCCACAGGGGTATTCATACAAAGAGTTCCCCTAGAAGGAAGGGGACCTCAGAAAGACCGAGGTGCAAATGATGAGGATGGAGACTACAATGACCCAGAAACTCCTTCAGCTTATCCTAAGGGTTACTATCCACCATTCTGACACAAATATGAAAATTAACACGTACAATAGCCCTGACATTGATAATCCTAGTTGTCATGGAAAAACAAAAGGAGGGAATGAGGAATTATATACAGAATTAAAAGGGCTAAAACCTAACTGACTTATTGGCAGCTTGATAAGTCATACCGTGAGAATAACGCATGAACAAAGTAGTATTTGTTCCATGAGAAGTCTTCTCAATCTACGCTTTATCAAAATAGCTGATAACAATGTATATCAATAGCTTCACGCAGTATTCTGGGCTCACGTGGAAGCAGATTTTCCCAAACTCTGTGATCAGGGACTCTGGTTCAACTAAGAACACAAGCTTGCTAATAAACAGTATGTACTTTTAAGTAAACTGTGTTTAACAGTTATTTCCTGGGTCTGAACCTAAAGGCCTCTGGTAGAGAAGTAGATCAACAAATATACCCACTGTGTCCTTTCATGTAGATTCTGGTAGCTTATTTAAATGTCTATCCTTCATACATCAATTCAAGAATGTGAAAGCAAGTTGTTTTTGCCTCACCTCAATGGACTTGCAGCCACTTTTGGGACACTGACACTTCCTGATGCTTCACTGGTCTTCAAAGACCAAGGATTCAAGGTAGCTCCTTCTGATTTGTCAATCTTAATTTCAGAGTGGACTTAGACCATAAAACATAAGAGCAAAACTAGATCATCCATCTCAAGTTTGCTCAGTCAATTGATCATGGCTGATTATTCCACTCTCCTACCTTCTCCCCATGACCTTTGACATCCTTATTAATCAAGAACTGTCAACCTCCACTTTAAATATACCCAATGACTTGGCCTCCAAAGCTGTCCTTGGCAATTAATTCTACACATTCACCACCCTCTGGCTAAATAAGTTCATCCTCATCTGTTCTAAAGGGATGTCTTTCGATCCCAGGGGTTCCCAACCTGAGGTACACTAACCGTTTGCTGAACGGTATCGGACCATGGCATAAAAAAAAGATTGGGAAACTGTTTCTGAGGCTGTGCCCCCTGGTCTTAGACTACCCCAATATTGGAAACACCTTCTGCACATCCATTATCTCAGCTCTTCAATGATATCCTCTCCCACCCCATTCTTCTAACTCAGAGCCATCAAACGCTGCTCATAAATTAACCCTGTCATTTCCAGGATCAGTCTCATGAACTTCCTCTGAACCCTCACCGATTGCCAGCACATCCTTTCTTAGGTAAGGGGCCATCGAATGATGTCCACCGACTCAACCTGTAAGCTAACCTTTAGGGAACCTTGCATGAGGATCCCTTTGCAAAATCCCTTTGCACCTCAGATTTTTGAACTTGCTCCTTGTTTATCCCTACTACCAAAGACCACACACTTCTCTACACTGTATTCCATCTGTCACTTCTTAGCCCATTCTCCCAATCTGTCTAAATCTTTCTGCAGATTCCCTGCTTCCTCAACACTACCTGCCCCCTACCTTTGTCTCATTCACAAACCTCGTCACAGAGCCATCAATTCTGCTATCCAAATTATTGACATATTAATGTGAAAAGTAGTGACTCCAACACTGAACCTTGCAGAACACCACGTCACCAGCAGGCAACCATAAGAGCCCTCTTTATTCCCACTATCTGCCTCCTGCTAGTCAGCAAATCTTCTGTCCATGCTCATATCTTTCCTGTAATACCATGGGCTTTTATTTTGTTTAGCAGCCTTATACATGCTTTTACAAGTAGTCCTGTAAAACAGGCATTTAAAACATACTATTTGTTCACATATAAGAGTGTGGAAGAACTCACTGAGATATATCCAAGACTTGCTTTGGGAACGGGGGTGGAGGGATGTAATAAAGTAGATGCTGAGAGCCTGTTTCTTCTCAATGATGAATCCAAATTGATGGTACATACTCTTAGGATGAGAGGATAGCCTTTCAGAGCTGAGAAGAAACATCATTACATAGCAGATTGTAAACCTTTAGAATTCTCCTCCTCCAAGAGGCTTCAAATGTTCAGCTATTGATTAATTTCAAGGTTGAGATTAACAGATTCTTGGACATCATAATCTGTAGTACTTGGAGAGTTCATTAAATTTGAGGCTCTGTGGTCTGCAAATGATGGTTCAAGTTCAAAGCACTGTATAGATTGTAATTTTCATGTTGTATTTCTACTGAGGCACTGAATCATCAGAATGCTGTACAAAAATCAACACCAATATAAGACAATATAGAAATTTCACATCATGACAGTCAACATCAGATTTTTTTAAAAATGCAATCTGGCATCAGCTTCATTCTAAATCCCTACAAACCAAGCTCCTCGCAAAACATTTTTCTTAGTCAGTATGGATTTAAGGTAGTGACTCCTCAAGAACTGCCACACAGTTTCTAAAAAAAAATTGTAAGTTTCCAGGTGCTGCTAAGAAAAGTTCCTCAAAATCTTCATCTTAAAATATGTTTTAATTATGAAAATGCAAGAAATGAAAAATGGCAATTTGGTTGAATGAGGTGACTGATGGCTAGAAATATGATAATACTTTCAAGAATGCACCAATCAGCTGGTAACTCAAGGTCAAGATTGCTCAGGGAAGTGGCAAAGAATGAGGATAGAATCTTCTGAATGAGCAGCCAGTCTTGCTTCCAGAGCCCAGAGTTTCTACAGGCATAAAATATGTACTGAGCAACTTCTGAAAAGGAAATATGCAGGGGCCAATATATAAAAACTGACAATTTTTTTTGAATTCACTTCCTCTAATCAAGGGAACAGAAAGCCTGAATATAGCAAGTGTAATTGCTATTCTTCTATCTCCAAGACTTCATATCTGCAACAAGAATATACACACACACATTCTGTGTACAAATCCAGCAACCAAATGCTTACTTATCTTCCTTACTAACAATTCTAACAGTGGAACTTCCCAGAAATAATTAATGTTGTTTCAAACATCTTTCATGCCAAACCAACCGAATGCAAGAGTTCACATGACACTATAGCCAGAACCAAAACTGTTACTTGTAAATACTGGTACAGTCGGTCCTCCTTATCCGCGAGTTCCGCATGCGTGAATTCAACCAACCGCGAATTGAGAAAACCCGGAATGCTCTTCCAGCAATCGCTGCTTGAGCATTATTAACCTCTCATCTTTCATTCGCTACTTTGTTCCTGTGAAAAAATGGCTCCTAAAAAGCAATTAGGTGTTCAAACCAATTCCTCAAAGGCTAAGAGGAAGCGTAAAGTGCCGAGAAAGTAGAAATCTTAGATCTTTTGAAAAGTGGCATGTCACTTTCCGAAGTGTAAGGTAGGTAAGAACAAATCAAGCATTTGCACAATAAAGCAGAAAGAAGCTGAAATTCATGGAAGTGTTAGTGCTACCCCTACAATGGCAAAAATAGTCTCTCTGGTTTGTGATAAAAGTGCCTGCAAAGACTGAGAAAGCATTAAGTGTGTGGCTAGAGGACATGTCACAGAAGTATATCGCTGTCAATGGTAAAATTATACGTGAAAAAGCTCTTAGTCTCTGTGAGCACTACTGTGACAGGGTTGATGAGAGCGGGAGAAAAGAGTTTAAGGCTAGTAAGGGATAGCTGACTGGCTACGTAAAGCGTCAAGAATGTAAAGATCACGGGAGAATCGGCGTCTCGTTCATTCACTGGCTGTGTTGTGAGCAAGAAAAACTCGTAGTTTTTTTTATCTTGTCAATATTCCCTAAACAAGACAGTGTAACAACTATTTACATAGCATTTCCATTGTATGTGGTGTTATAAATTCTATAATCTAGAGATGATTAAAAGTATTACTCATTGATCATTGTTCACCTCACGTCTCATTCATTCACTGCTTGGAGCTGTGAGCAAGAGGAACATGTACATTTTTTTGGTCAATATTCCCGAAACATTACAGTATAACTACTTACATAGCATTTATATTGTATTAGGTATTATAAGCAAGCTAGGGATGATTTAAACTATACAGGAGGATGTGCGTAGGTTATATGCAAATAAGCCATTTTATATAAGGGACTTGAGCATCTACATTTTTTGGTATGCGCCGGAGTCCCAAAACCAATCCCTCGCGGATAAGGAGGGCCGACTGTATTCACGTTCTTGATCAGCAGAACCTGAGGATGTTTTCAAGCACAGGTATGCTTGACTATCTCAATATGTAATAATGCAATGGAAAGGGCATTTAGGATATACACAGACCTCTTAGTCAGCCTGCTGAAACTGGCTAATGGGACAAACTGGACACCAAGTCTGCAATCACTTCAGGTTACAAGAAGAGAATAAAATTGGTAAGCACAGTATGGTTAGTGTGGACTTGAAGAGCTGAAAGTCCTTTCTCTGTAACTCTATCTCTATGGCTAAACTGAGCAACACTCACCTTGGAATCAAAAGCCTGAAGAGGTTGAAGCTCCACCTCCAAAACTTGGTCACAAAATTTAGGTTGTTACCTTCATGAAACAGTAAGGTAGTGCTGTACTACTAGAGGTCAACTTTTTTGGATGGGATGATAAATTAAGACAGGCTTTTCTCCCCTCTGAGGAATGAAATTAACTCATATTGTATATCAGCTCTGGAAACTGACATAATAATTAATTTAACAGCACTGATGTCCTCCCATAAATTCTCCAGAACTGATTATCTGGTCATTGTTATAAAGCTGCTCATAAACCATTACCAGTGCAAACCCGTGACATTCCTAAACAGCTTCACTGTATGTGAAGCTGCAAAAGTTGCTGTTGTACATGGCTTTCCTCTGTCTAGCCTGGGGGGGGACTTCAACTAAATTGTCATTTTGATTAAGATTACAAGAATTTGTTGAATTCTAATTTATTTCAAGTCCTCAGTATGTAAGGTGACAGTTGCTTGGAACCTATACCATTCACAGCGGGGACTGGACCTCCACATTAATACCTTTATGACTGCACTTAAACAAGCTGATATTAATTTTCTAAATAACATGACAGATTGGAACTTGTGTAAGGTTAGAAATAATCTCAAAACTAAACATTACTAGCTACAGCAAATGATACGATAATACATGCCACATGCAGACACGTTCAATATTTGACATTTTATACATTGTTGCAACATTGCAAATTTATACATTACACAATACTTATCAACACAAATGTGTCAAACACAAGCTCTTCAAGCAAAATAAAAAGGGATTTGACATTAAAATTAATTTAACCCTCTGAGTGCTGTAAGATGTGTGAATAAAAACTTTGTCTGAAGTTTAATACTAATGCAGTATAATGCAAATAAAGTCCAAATAGTTTGAATTTGCTGAATTTCAACTTAAGAGCTCTGGAAACTGACATGTCCAAACTCATTTCATGGTCTCACTATTCCCTTATAATGTGGAATCAAATTTGAACTTTTTACTCTCAAACTAAGCGCATGTGTTACTTATAATTTTCATTATTGAGAACTGCTTTGCCTTTTTAGAGCAGCTTGTGGTTGCACAATTCTGGATTGGGTGTTATGCAATGACCCAGATTTGATTAGGGAGCTTAAGGTAAAGGAACCCTAAGGAAAACAGTAATCATAATTCACCCTACAATTGGAGAGGGAGAAATGTCAAATGTGTCAGTGGAGTAGAGGGAATTACACAGTCATGAGAGGAACTGGCCAAAGTTTATTGGAAGGGGACACTAGCAGGGATGGCAGTAGAAAAGCAGTGGCCGGGGTATCTGAGAGCAATTTAGAAGGTGCTATCAAGGTACATCCCAAAGATGAACTATTCTAAAAGGAGAATGAGGTAATCCCATCTGACAAGGAAAATCAAATGCTGAATAAAAGCAAAAGAAAGGACATGTAATATAGCAAAAGTAAAAGGAAGAGTGGATATTGTACTGCTGGAAAATGATGCTGGAAAGGTTGTAACAGGGTTCAAAGAAATGGCCAATGAACTTGCAATGAAATGTACTTTACATTAGTCTTCACTGTGGAAGGCGCTAGCAGAATGCCAGAAATGCAGGAGTGTCATTGCTATTCCGAGGAGGTGCTTGGGCTGCCGTAAAGTCTGGAGGATCATAAATCAGCTGGACCAGGTGGGCCACACCCCAGCGTTCTGAAAGAAGTAGCTGAAGAGATTGTGGAGGCATTAATAATGATCTTTCAGGAATTGATTAGATTCTGGAATGGTTCAGGAGGACTATGAATTTGCAAATGTCTTTGGGAAATGAGGAAAGCAAAAGAAAGGAAATTATAGGCCAGTTAGCCTAACTCAGTTGTTAGAAAGATGTAGGACTGTATTATTAAGGATAGGGTTTCAGGGTAGTTGGAAGCACATGACAAAATAGGCCAACGTCAGCATCTTGCCTGTCAAATCTCTTGGAATTCCTTGAGGAAATAACAACCAGGATAGAAAAAGGAGAGACACATGTATGTTGTATACATGGATTTTCAGGCATTTGACAAGGTTCTACATGAGGCTGCTTAACAAGAGCCCATGATATTACTAGATTTATACCAGCATGGATAGAAAATTCAGTGACTGACAGGAGTAAAAGTGTGGGAATAAAGGGGTCCTTTTCTAGTTGGCTTCCAGTAACAGATGGTGCTTTGCAGGAGTCAGTCTTGGAACTACTTCTTTTCAAGTTGTTTATCAGTGATTTTAATGAAGAAATTGATGGTTTTGCAGCCAGGTTTGCAGGTGGAGGAGCAGGTGTTGCTGAAGAATAAGGGTGTCTACAGAACATAAAAGGGACTTGGGAATCCTTGTACAGGATTCCCTAAAGGTTAACTTGCAGGCAAAGTCAGTAGGAAGACAGACCAATGCAATGTTAGCATTCATTTCAAGAATACAAAAGCAAGCATGTAATGCTGAAGGTTTATAAGGCATTAGTTCGACCGTACTTGGGAGCATTGTGAGCAGCTTTGGGTTCTTTATCCAAGAAAAGATGTGCTGGTATTGGAAATGCACAAGAATTAAAAGGTTAACACATCAGAAGCATTTGATGACTCTAGGTCTGTTCGTGCTGGAGTTTAGAAGAACGAGGGGAGATCTCATTGAAGCTTAGCCAATAATGACAGGCCTAGATAGAGTCAGCATAGACAGGATGTTTCTTATAATGGGGCAGTCTAGGACTAGAAGGCAAAACCTTAGAATAGAGGGACATCCATTTAGAACAGAGATGAGGCCATTTTTTTAAGTCAGAAGGTGATGAATCAGTGGAAATCATTGCCAGACATCTGTGCAGAGCAAGTCATTGGGTATATTTGAAGTGGAGGGTGATAGTTTCAGGGGGTAGTTACAGAGAGAAAGCATTATTAGGCCAAGTACAAGGACTTGACAACACATTCTAACCCAATAACATCTTCCACATTAACAATACTAAAAGCAGTTTTGAAATCATCCACAGCTCAGTACCTGTCCCAATAACTCCCAAGTGCTCCTCCGCACGTGTGCGCTCTTCCCCCCCTGCTGCACATCCATGCCAAATATGTGCTCGCTCACCCACTACTGCGCCCCGGAGCCAAACGTGTGCTCACCCTCAGCCGAGCTGAGTGCGCGTTCACCCCGAGCCCTCGCTCACCACCAGCCGAGCACGCACTCACCCCTGGCCCCAAGCCCTCACTCAGTCCCACTCACCCCCACTCACCACCAGCCATGAGCCTGAGCCGAGTGCACGCTCACCCTCGGCCCCAAGCCCTCATTAACTGCCTGCTCACCCCCAGCCCAAACAGAGCGCGCGCTCACCCCCAGCCCAAACAGAGCGCGCGCTCACCCCCAGCCCAAACAGAGCGTGCGCTCACCCCCAGCCCAAACCGAGCGCGCGCTCACCCTCGGCCCCAAGCCCTCATTAACTGCCTGCTCACCCCCAGCCCAAACTGAGCGCGCGCTCACCCCCAGCCCAAACCGAGCGCGCGCTCACCCTCAGCCCAGAGCGCGCGCACACCCCCAGCCCAAACAGAGCGTGCGTACACCCCCAGCCCAGAGCGCGCGCACACCCCCAGCCCAAACAGAGCGCGCGCTCACCCCCAGCCCAAACAGAGCGCGCGCTCACCCCAGCCCAAACAGAGCGCGCGCTCACCCCCAGCCCAAACAGAGCGCGCGCTCACCCCCAGCCCAAACCGAGCGCGCGCTCACCCCCAGCCCAAACAGAGCGCGTGCTCACCCCCAGCCCAAACCGAGCGCGCGCTCACCCCAGTCCAAACAGAGCGCGCGCTCACCCCCAGCCGCGATCCCAAACAGAGCGCGCGCTCACCCCCAGCCCAAACCGAGCGCGCGCTCACCCCAGTCCAAACAGAGCGCGCGCTCACCCCAGCCCAAACAGAGCGCGCGCACACCCCCAGCCCAAACAGAGCGCGCGCTCACCCCCAGCCCAAACAGAGCGCGCGCTCACCCCCAGCCCAAACAGAGCGCGTGCTCACCCCCCAGCCCAAACAGAGCGCGCGCTCACCCCCAGCCCAAACAGAGCGCGCGCTCAACTCCAGCCCAGAGCGCGTGCTCACCCCCAGCCACGAGCCCAAACCGAGCACGCGCTCAACTCCAGCCCAGAGCGTGCACTCACCCCCAGTCGCGAGCCCAAACCGAGCACGCGCTCAACTCCAGCCCAGAGCGTGCACTCACCCCCAGTCGCGAGCCCAAACCGAGCGCCGCGCTCAACTCCAGCCCAGAGCGCGTGCTCACCCCCAGCCACGAGCCCAAACCGAGCGCGCGCGCTCAACTCCAGCCCAGAGCGCGTGCTCACCCCCAGCCACGAGCCCAAACCGAGCACGCGCTCAACTCCAGCCCAGAGCGTGCACTCACCCCCAGTCGCGAGCCCAAACCGAGCGCAGCGCTCAACTCCAGCCCAGAGCGCGTGCTCACCCCCAGCCACGAGCCCAAACCGAGCGCGCGCTCAACTCCAGCCCAGAGCGTGTGCTCACCCCCAGCCACGAGCCCAAACCGAGCACGCGCTCAACTCCAGCCCAGAGCGCGCGCTCACCCCCAGCCGCAAGCCCAAACAGAGCACGCGCTCAACTGCAGCCCAGAGCGCGCGTACACCCCCAGCCCAAACAGAGTGCGTGCTCACCCCCTGCCGTGAGCCCAAACCGAGTGTGCGCTCACCCCCAGCCGCGAGTCCGAACTGAGCACACGCTCACCCCATCCAAACCGAGCGCGTGCTCACCCCCAGCCGCGAGCCCGAACCGAGCGCACGCTCACCCCCAGCCGCGAGCCTGAGCCCCTCCAGCTACACTTCCAAACAGAGCACCCATACCCAACCCAGCTGTGCTTCCAAGCCCATAAACATCAGCTGCACTCCCAAGCTTAGCATGTGCTCTCCCCTCCAGCTGCTTTGCAAATCAACACCACCAGCAAAAGCTTCTATTACATCACAGATTCTACAACTGTTCATGTACCTGCAGCTCTATTTCCCTGGTCTTCATTAAGTTACATCTCTGCCTTCTTGTTCTGGAATTACCAAGATACTTATTGGCATCCCCTAGTGTTATATCCTTCACCTAACCTGAACTGAGATAATGAGCAGGCAACATCCTTAGTTGTATGAGGTATCATATCTAGGGCCAATCATACATTCAGGCAACAGACAAGATAATTCACATCCACAGCCAAAAGTGCTGATCTTTTTTATCTTCCTACTGGTACCTCATTTGAAGCCAACTATTGTAGCACATGTTGAACCACATTTGAATACTTATATCTGATGCACTTAGATCTGTGTGCACATATCTGCACATACCCACAGACACACAAAATGTCAGTAAAGAAAGACCTTAAGAGCAATTTGCCAGTACTCAGAGGGTTACATATACACAATCACAGAATCATAAAAATAAAAACACAGTAAGTAAAGAAGATAAGGCACCTGGAGACATCTGACACTGGGCATGCTCTGCAGGCATCTCAGTGCGCACATGCTCTCTACCAGGTTGGAGCAGCCTAGCCACAAAGACCTGGGCACAGAACACTGCAGGATAACAAAAGGAAGGAAGAGAAGCAGTTAGAAGCCAGACACGATCTGATTGAAGTAGGTTACTTTATTTGTTAGTAATTTATAAACAGAAGGCTTAGGTCAGACAAGAAGTTGAAATTCAACAGTAACATTAAATGAACCTCATAAATAATTTCAGAACTTCACATGAATACAGTAACTACGGATAATGTAATATGCAAGTTACTGGAAAAAGCCATTGAATCTAACACATATTCCTTAAAATTATCCCACTTTCTTTTCACTTTCCTCAGTCCTCGTTCTAAATTAAAGTTTCAAGACTTGCAATACCTCTTATTAATACTTTTGTAAATTAATTCCTTCAGTAACCCTTTTACTGCAGACTATGTAACTCCATTAGAACAATGACTGAAAGACCAGAACATAATAATCAGTAGTAGACCATTCAGTCCCTACAGTCTGCTCCATTTCATAACTTACTTTATTATAATCTCCCAAAGTTGAATATTTCTGTATTGAGCATGCAGATGAGCATACTGTAAAGCAAAATATTCACATAAAATCACCTGTAAAAAAAACAGGTCTGGAAATCCCCAGCATATAGAAAACACTGAAGCTAATATTAAAAATACGCAATCATTCTCATCAGCCAATAGTAGGAGACCTAATAAGGCAGGGGTGTAAGGGCTCGATAACATGAAGAGCCAGCAAATCAGGAGGGAGACAAGAAATCAGGATCAGCTGAAAACTAGAAGGGCACAAGAAGGTGTCAGCATGAAAACATGTGAATGATAAAAGGAAAATGCACTGCACATGGCAGAACAGTTCTCAATGCCCAGCTTCCAAACTCATGGAGTGATACAAGAAAACATACTTGAAAAGTATACTGGTGTTGTAGTTATGTACACTTAAGAAGTGGATCATACTGATAGGTCAAATATGATGGCAGAATATAGTATTAATGATAAGACTCCTGGCAGTGTGGAGGATCAGAGGGATCTTGGGGTCCAAATCCATAGGACACTCAAAGCAGCTGCGAAGGTTGACTGTGGTTAATAAGGCATACAGTGTATTGGCCTTCATCAATCATGGAATTGAATTTAGAAGTCGAGAGGTAATGTTGCAGCTATATAGGATCCTGGTCAGACCCCACTTGGAGTTTTGTACTCAGTTCTGGTCACCTCACTACAGGAAGGATGTGGAAACCATAGAAAGGGTGCAGAGGAAATTTACAAGGATGTTGCTTGGATTGGGGAGCATGCCTTTATGAAAACAGGTTGAGTGAACTCGGCCTTTCTCCTTGGAGTGACAGAGGATGAGAGGTGACCTGATAGAGGTGTAGAAGACGATGAGAGGCACTGATCATGTGGATAGTCAGAGGCTTTTTCTGAGGGCTGAAATGGCTGCCACAAGAGGGCACAGGCTTAACATGCTTGGGAGTGGGTACAGAGATGTCGGGGTAAGTTTTTTTTAATTACACAGAGAGTGGTGAGTGCGTGGAATGGGCTGCCAGAAACGGTGATGAAGGCAGATACAATAGGGTCTTTTAAGAGACTCCTGGATAGGTATATGGAGCTTAGAAAATCAGAGAGCTATGGGTAACCCTAGTAATTTCAAAGGTAGGTACATGTTCGGCACAACTTTGTGGGCTGAAGGGCCTGTATTGTGCTGTAGGTTTTCTATGTTTCTATGTTAACAGAGTGCAGAGTGGAAGGCAACAACGCAAGAAATGGGACAAGAAAACAACATGGCCCATGAGCCAGTTTCACCATCCTAAAAGATCATGCTTTGCTGCTGACTTGATTGCATCACTAACTCCAGTTTTTAGACCAGTCTAACTATCCAAAAGGCCAAAAATTTGTCTCAGCTCTGAATGTTTAATTTTTCAGCCTCCACATTTCCCTGGTAAAGAGACTTTCAAAGGTTCAAAACAGGAAGAAGAAATTTCTCCAAATCTTAAATGGGCAACCTTCATCCTGAAATTATGTCCTCTGGTTCTAGATTAATTCAAAGGGAAATATCTCAGTACCCCTCTGTCAAGCCCACCTATCCTCAATGAAGTACCTCAGCTCTTCCAAACTCCAGCAAATACAACTCCAAACTAGAACCACTCTCTTCATCACAGGAATTAAACCCAGTCAAAACTACAGTCTCTCTAACTGTACAGTTGCAGCAGCAGAGACGTGCTCTATCCTCTTTACAGTTTAAGCCAACATTCCATCTCTTCTAATTATTTGCTCTACCTATGTGCTAACCTATATGTTTTATATATGAGAATACCCAGATGCCCAATACTGCAGCACTCGAAGTTTAAGTTAAATATTCACAAGTGTTCTCTGCTTTACTGTACCAATGATGTCTGTCCATAGTAATAAGCCCTTCAGCCAGCCCACAATGCCTGTGCCAACCATGATGCTAATCCATACTAATCCATTTTCCCTGCACAGAGTCCACATCCCTCCATTCCCTGCCTGTACACATACCTGTATAAACTCCTCTTAAACACTGCTATTGTTTAGGAGCAGATAGGGAGGAGTAGATTGGGAGACAGATTCTGGTAAGGAGATTCTGGAATGGCTACTTCAAGTGCCAGGCTTTAAATGTTTTAGAAAGGACAGGGAGGGAGACAAAAGAGGTGGGGGCGTGGCACTGTGGATCAGAGATAGTGTCACGGCTACAGAAAAGGAGGAAGCCATGGATGGTTTGTCTACAGAGTCTCTGTGGGTGGAGGTTAGGAACAGGAAGGGGTCAATAACTCTACTGGGTGTTTTTTTTATACACCACCTAATAGTAACAGGGACATCAAGAAGCAGATAGGGAGACAGAGTCTGGAAAGGAGTAATAACAGGGTGGTTGTGGTGGGAGATTTTAATTTCCCAAATCTTGATTGGCATATCCTTAGAGTGAGGGGTTTAGATGGAGTGGAGTTTGTTAGGTGTGTTCAGGAAGGCTTCTTGGCACAATATGTAGATAAGCCTACAAGAGGAGAGGCTGTACTTGATCTGATACTGGGAAATAAGCCTGGTCAGCTGTCAGGTCTCTCAATGGGAGAGCATTTTGGAGATAGTGATCACAATTCTAACTCCTTTACCACAGCACTGGAGAGGGAATAGGAATAGACAAGTTAGGGAAACATTTAAGTGGAGTAAGGGGATCTATGAGGCTATCAGGCAAGAACATGGAAGTATAAATTGGAAACAGATATTCTCAGGGAAAAGTACAGAAGAAATGTGGCAAATGTTCAGGGGATATTTGCGTGGGATTCTGAATAGGTACATTCCAATGAGACATGGAAAGGATGGTAGGGTACAAGATCCGTGGTGCACAAAGCCTGTTGTAAATCTAGTCAATAAAAAAAAGAGCTTATGAAAGGTTCAAAAAACTAGGTAATGTTAGAGATCTAGAAGATTATAAGGCTAGCAGGAAGGACCTTAAAAATGAAATTAGGAGAGCCAGAAGGGACCATGAGAAGGCCTTGGCAGACAGGATTAAGGAAAACCCAAAGGCATTCTAACAAGTATGTGAAGAGCATGAGGGTAAGATGCAAGAGAATAGGATGATTCAAGTTTGACAGTGGAAAAGTGTGTATGGAACCAGAGGAGATGGCAGAGATACTTACTGAGTACTTTGCTTCAGTCAACACTATGGAAAAGGATCTTGGTGATTGTAGGGAAGACTTACAGCAGACTGAAAAGCTTGAGCACATAGATATTAAAGAAGAGGATGCGCTGGAGCTTTTAGAAAGCATCCAGTTGATAAGTCAACAGGACCATATGGGATGAACCCCAGGCTACTGTGGAAAGCATGGGAAGAGATTGCTGAGCCTCTGGCAATGATCTTTGCATCACTAATGTGGACAGCAGAGGTTCCGGAGGACTGAAGGTTTGCAGATGGTGTTCCTTTATTCAAGAAAGGGAGTAGGGATAGCACAGGAAATTATAGACCAGTGAGTCTTACTTCAGTGGTTGGTAAGTTGATGGAGAAGATCCTGAGAGACAATATTTATGAACATTTGGAGGCATAATATGATTAGGAATAGTCAGCATGGATTTGTGAAAGGCAGGTCGTGCCTTGCAAGCCTGATCGAGTTTTTTGAGGATGTGACTAAACACATTGATGAAGGAAGAGCAGTAGATGTAGTGTATATGGATTTCAGCAAGGCATCTGATAAGGTACTTCATGCAAGGTTTATTAAGAAAGTAAGGAGGCATGGGATCCAAGGGACATTGCTTTGCAGATCCAGAAAAACCTTGCCCACAGAAGGCAAAGAGTGGTTGTAGACGGGTCATATTCTACATGGAGGTTGGTCACCAGTGGTGTGCCTCAGGGATCGGTTCTGGGACCCCTACACTTCGGGATTTTTATAAATGACCTGGATGAGGAAGTGGAGGGATGGATTAATAAATTTGCTGATGATACAAAAGTTGGGGGTGTTGGAGATAGTGTGGAGGGCTGTCAGAGGTTACAAAAGGACATTGATAAGATGCTAAACTGGGCTGAGAAGTGGCAGATGGAGTTCACCCAGGTTAAGTGTGAGGTGGTTCATTTTGGTAGGTCAAATATGATGGCAGAATATAGCATTAATGGCAGGACTCTAGGCAGTGTAGAGGATCAGAGGGATCTTGAGGTCTGAGTCCATAGGACGCTCAAAGCTGCTACGCACGTTGACTCTGTGGTTAAGGCATGCGGTGTATTGGCCTTCATCAATGATGGTATTGAGTTTAAGAGCCAAGAGGTAATGTTACAGCTATATAAGACCCTGGTCCAACCCCACTTGGAGAACTGTGCTCAATTCTGGTCGCCTCACTACAGAAAGGGCATAGAAAGGGTGCAGAGGAGATTTACAAGGATGCTCCCTGGATTGGGGAGCATGCCTTATGAGAATAGGTTGAGTGAACTCAGCCTTTTCTCCTTGGAGCAACGGAGGATCAGAGGTGATCTGATAGTGTGTGTGGAATAGACTGACGGCGGCAGAGGCAGCAACAAAAGGGTCTTTTAAGAGACTCCTGGATGGATACACAGAGCTTAGAAAAAAATAGAGGGCTATGGGTAAAGCCTAGGTAGTTCTAAGGTAAAGACATGTTCCGCATTGTAGGCTGAAAGTAGGTTTTCTATGTTCTATGTATTTGCATCCACCACTACAACTGGCAAAGTGTTCCACCATCTGCGTAAAACAAACTTTTCATCTCTCACTTAAAAGCTATGCCCTCAAGTATGGGAGAAGAAAAGTCTATTTACCCTATGTCTCTCAAACTTTTTCTTTTTGTAAAATATACTTCTATGAAGTCACCACTACGTAGCTAATGCTCAAAACTCTCCTGAAAGCTAACACTCTCTGATCCAGGACACATTCTGGTGAAACACTTCTGTATCCTCTCAAAAGCCTCCATGTCCTTTCTGTAATGCAGCAATCACAATACTACAAATGTGGCCAAACCAAAGTTTTATAGAGCTGCAACATAACAACATAGAAAACAGAGCACAATACAGGCCCTTCGGCCCACAAAGCTGCGCCGAACATGTCCCTACCTTAGAAGTACCTAGACTTTACCCATAGCCCTCTATTTTTCTAAGCTCCATGTAGTCATCCAGGAGTCTCTTAAAAGACCCTATTGTTTCCGCCTCCACCACCACCGCAGGCAGCCCATTCCACACACTCACAACTCCCGACATCTCCTCTGTACCTACATCCAAGCACCTTAAAACTAAGCTTTCTTGTGCCAGTCATTTCAGCCCTGGCGAAAAGCCTCTGACTATCAGCTTCCTGAATTCCATGCTCGACACCCAAGATGCCTCTGTACATCACAGCTCCTAAGACTCCTGCCATATATTATATAATTTCCTCTTACATTTGGACTCCCAAAATGCAACATCTTACGCCCAGATTAAACACCATCTGCCATTTCTCTGCCCACATTTTCAACTGATCTTGCTGAATTATCCAAAGATCTTCCTCACTATCCACAACCTTCATCAATTTTTGTATAACCTGCAAATTTACTAATCAGTCCATTTACATTTTTATCTAAGTAATTCACAAATAACACAACCTGGAGGTCTCATCATTGATCCTTGGGGAAGACAACTGACAGTTGAACATCATTCCCATTTTGCTGCAATTCAATCCCCTTTCTGAAACCACATTTTTTGACATTTCTATTATGAACTGTTACATATATTTGAAATGGAAGCTGCATATACAAAATTATTATACTATTATTACTTTCTTCTTGTACTTTCATTATGGAGAATGTGATTACAATGCATTTACCGTTTATAACTGAGAAAAATTACAAATGTACACTAATAAAAGCATTTTTAATGTATAGCAAGTGCATACTGGGTGACTTTCAGAAAGAAATCTGTTTATACTTGCTTCTTATTCTCTCTTCACCCTATCTCTTATAAGTCTCAAGTCAAACCTGATAAGTTTATTGAGGTACTGCAAAGGCTCCAATACTGGATGCTGAAAGCTTATCAGCAGCAATGTTCAATATTAATAAAATTTGTACAAACTATGACTCCTCAGTGAGGCTAGTAAATACTGTTGGGTCACTGCACCCCAATGAAGAATAATGGAATAAAATTAAACAAGTACAAAAACAACTAATTTGCTTGTGAACGTGTTAATGCTATCTTAGAGTGTTGGGCAAATGGTCTGATTCCAGTGGTTACTTTTTCCTTACAAGTGCAAAACAGCTGCTTTATTGCTGCAGACTAGGATTTATATAGCAGCATTAAAGTGGCAAAACATCCCAATATACAGTACTGTTGTGATACAGATAGAGCAAGCAAGACTTTTGTACTGTACTGCATTTGGCAACATGGAGCAGAGAATGAGTTTGTAAATCTGGCAGGAGCAAAGGATTTTGGGAATGGCAAGGGTGCTGAGTGCGGGAGAGTGATGCATGTGAAGACACACCCAGCTCTGACATGCCAGCTAAGGTCACTTGACTCAAAACAATTAGCTTATTGATCATTACAGTATGCGTTTCCGGTGCTTCCCGCTACCTCCCCTCTCCCTTTACTCAACCATGATTCTCCTTTTCCTGCCCCTTCCCACTCACAGCCCACAATAAAGACCTATATCAGCATCTGATTCATCATCACTCATGTCATGAATTTCTTTTTTACAACAGTAAAGTGCAATACCTAAAATTACTACAGTACTGTGCAAAAGTCTTAAGCATTCTAGCTATACATACTGAATGTGCCTAAGACATGCACAGTTTGTACTTCAAAGATAGATTCAGGGAGTGTTTTAAATAAGGTAGAAGGGGAAACTCAAGAGCACCTTTCATTTCCTTGAGAAGTTACAAAGAAATGAAATCAATGAAAAATTCATCTATGTGAACAGCCTAACTGGAATGCCAGAAGAGCAAGTCATTTTGTCATGAACAAACATGATCAAGATGCCACAGATCTATACATTTATGATCAAAATGCTGTAAAGCAGCCTAATTAATTGGCCCCTTTCTCTAGCATTGCATACACAATTAAGCTTCCAACATTTTTCAGTGAAATTCTCCAAAAAATTACTACAGATTATGGCATGGCTAAATAAATGGTCCCGTTTTCTCAACAGATCTAGGAAAACTGGGAAATGTAGAGACCAGGCCCAATATCCTCCATATGATAGGTTTGCTTTTCCATTAATGAGTTAAACCAGCTTGACCAGGGATGGTACCCAAGCAAAGATTCAGTAAGGAGTAAAGCCAAACTGGAAGATAAAAAAAATTAGAGTTTGAAAGCTATCTTAAAAAGGTGAAAAAATAAGACAAAGTTGGAATCTGCTTAAGTGTGTAGACTTAAATGCATGGAGTTGAAGGACCTGATAGACATCAAAGTACAGGCAGTCCCCAGGTTACACAAGAGTTCCGTTCCAGAGTCCGTCTTCCAGTCGGATTTGTATGAAGTCGGAACAAGTACATCCGGTATTATTTACCAACAGACATACTTTATTGATCCCGAGGGAAATTGGGTTTCTTTAGTCGCACCAACCAAGAATAGTGTAGAAATATAACAATATAAAACCATAAATAATAAGTAAATAATGCCAAGTGGAAATTAGTCCAGGACCAGCCTTTTGGCTCAGAGTGTCTGACGCGCCGAGAGAGGAGTTGAAAAGTTTGATGGCCACAGGCAGGAATGACTTCCTATGACGCTCAGTGTTACATCTCTGTGGAATGAGTCAGTCAAAGGTTTGTCTTAGTATATAGTATATATTTTACCTTTCTATGCATATAAAACACTTAAGAAATGTATGTATTCCAATAATTAAACCACAGCGTTGCTTAATAATAATAATTATAGCTTTCATTGGGGCAGGGCCTTTCACGTACTCCATTATTCTCACTTTATCCATTATCCTTTAAAATTGTTCCAATCGTTGACTGACTGTAGCCCAATGCTTTTCCAATGGCAGATGGTGTTTCACCTCTTTCCAAACGCTTTATTATTTCCACTTTATTTTCCAATCACGATCGCTTCCCATCAATGGAACAGAAAAACCACAGGCGGTGGGTCCCGAGCTGCGCTGGGTCCTAAGGACCACTGTACTAAGACAGGCTAAATGGGACAAGTGGGGGCTGTGCTGGGTTTGGGTATTTGATCCTCCACAATATTCCACATGGGAATTTAAACTGGAGATGGCAGGGGGTTTTTTTTAAATGAAGTCGAGTTTTGAGCTCGACATCAAAGCGGCATGGATGGTATGGGAGTCACTGGATCGACATCATCCTAGCACGGGAGGGGTCTGTCACTGGATCGAACTCGAGCCCGGCGCTGATCTCACTGCGCCACCAGCCGACTGGAACTGGAGGGCGGGATCAGGGTGAATCTTACTAAGAAAAATTTAAGCCAAATACAAAGTTAAACACTCAACAGCAACGACTTAAAATGGCAGACAGTGTTCTCCTTCCTCGGTTCATAAGTACGAGTTGTCCGTAAGTCGGATGTTCGTAACTCAGGGACTACCTGTATAAAAGTGTAGGTGCTAAGAAAATAAGGCTTAATGACTGGCAGAACCAGAAGCTTAGCATCCTGTTTTTCAGATGCGATAGAGTTACAAAGTGTAACATGCTGTAAAGTTTTACTGCCTCTGTAACCTTCCACTGCTGAGGTAATGGTTTCTTTGTAGCAGCAATGTTTGGGTTATGATTAGAGATAAAGGGGCATGCTAGCCAATGAGCAGGATGTTGTTCTTTCTTGTGTGTATGGGAGCCGGAAATTCACAGGTCTTTTGCCGGCGAGAGATGAAGAGAGAAGACGCGAATGGAGAGAGTTGGTAGACCGCTGGACAGAGTGGACTTGGAGCGAGGGTCCAAAGGTCAGCAATGATTGGAAGAGGTCGATGGTGGACGAACGGCCTTATCAGTGAGCTCCAACCTTGTGCATTAGACTTGTTTCATGAGAATGGGCCCTTTTTCTTTTTTGTTTCTTCTCTAACCATATAATCAAATTAAGAATTATACAGCTCAATCATTTAATCACATATTGTGTACTGTTTGTTATTTCCAAGAATTGATTTGTAACAGGGTACACATCGCACAGCATTCACCCAAACGAGATTTCTTAAGTTTGGCCGGGCCAGGGGCTATCATCCCTTATAGTAAGCCGCTAGCCAAAGCTAGAGTTACAATTTTGCGTGGTTGATTCCATTGGATGCTGTGTGATTACCCTGAGGATGCAGATATTCGGACTCCGGATCAATTGTTAATGTACTGTTAAGGTTACAATTGTAGGCGGTGGTTTGATAAAATGGTGGCAGAGCTCTTGCTTTAATGCAGACCAGCGTTGACATAGCAGTAGCTGGGGGCGCAGATTTCAAAGACAAGGTTCAATTATTTCTGAGGAGTGAGGGGAAGGAATGGTCGGATTTGCAATGTTTAATTAGTCCTCGTCCTCCGGTGAAGAGTGAAAATTCTGAGTTAGTAGACGCCCTTACCTCTGGCAAATAAATGGAAAATCAAGTTCAAAGTCCCTGCTATGGTAGACTCCGCCTATTCACTGGAATAACGCCCACTAATAAAGGGGAGGAGTATGAGACTTGGGCAGAGCAGACCTCTCAGTTGTTAAGATGATTTGCAGTGCTCTGATGACATAAAGCAACAGATTGGCTGGAAGTTTGAATGGGCAGGCCACTGATGTTGTGAGAACCGTCAGATTGAAGTATCCCCTAGCAAATGTGAGCAATTATCTGCGAGCACTGGAAAGCTCTTTTGGCCCGACAGGAGCCCAATGGAGCTCATGATGGCGTTTCAGAACATGCATCAGGAGAAGGGGGAGAAGCTTTCTCTTTTTATTTTTTGGTTAGAGAGGCAGCTAAATTCATTGCAGTGCAGATGGGTCATTCAGGTGGATCAATTAAGAGTGGACCAGATAGCCGGGGGTGCCCAGTCCTATGACCTGATTGCTTGAAGTCTCCAACAGTCTCATAAGACCCCCCCCCCCCCATCTTTGTTGAGCTGATCAAAGAGGAACGGGAAGAGGAAAATGCGTTAGAGGCATGGGAGGGCTCAGTTAGCAGTGTACAGCCCTCAGTAGTAGTCCCCTGCGGTGAAGTGACCACAGATAGCCTGCCTCGGGGAGCGGTGTAGTGGTAGAGTTGGGAATGGAGATTTTTCAGCTATTACCAGCTGATATGACACCCCATATGATGGAGCTGATGGCAGAGCAGAGTTCCCCAAGGGGACGACCAACGCGGAGGGCCGCTGGCAGCAGGTGTCATGCCAGGAGAGCGAGACCCCGGGTACCTAAGCAGAGAGAGAGTTGCTGGGAAAACTTAGAGAAGACCCAGTGAGGGAACGGCCTGGTGACTCTGGGGAAACAGGTTCCCAGCAATGTGCTAAGCAACCCCCGAAAGCGAAAGGCCCAGTTCCTGAAAGCTTAATGGGACCGTGCTCCAGTGTGTCACTACATATAGAGGGTTTCTATGCCAAAGCAATACTTGACACCAGGTCACAGGTCACACTGTTGTATCGTTCATTTTACACAGATATCTGAAGCATTTACTGTTGACCCCATTCTGGGCAATACAGATCTGGGGACTTAGGGCCAGTGATTATCCATACGACAGTTATTTGTCAGTGAAGTTGGAGCTCTCGGAGGCCGATGTAGGAGCGTCTGAGATCCTTGATACGTTAATGCTGGTTTGTCGAGACCCTGTTGAGAAGGACGGCGTTTCAATTCTGGTGGGGATCAACACCCCTCTTGTAAGGAGACTCATGGGGGCCTGCAAAGATAAGGCTGGCGAGATCTTTCTGGGAACACAGTCCATGCACCCGGAGTTTTGAGCTGCTTTTGAGGAAGTGCGTGGTTACATTAGAAACACAGAAAACCTACAGCACAATACAGGCCCTTTGGCCCACAAAGCTGTAACAAACATGTTCTTAACTTTGAACCACCCAGGCTTTACCCATAGCCCTATATTTTCCTAAGGTCCACGTATCCATCCAAGAGTCTCTTACAAGACCCTTTCATTTCCACCTTCACCACCACCACCGGCAGCCCATTCCACACACTCACTACTCTCTGCCTAAAGAACCTACCCCTGACATCTCCTCTGTACCTTCTTCCAAGCACCTTAAAACTGTGCCCTCTCGTGCCAGCCATTTCAGCCCTGGGAAAAAACCTGACTATCCACACAATCAATGCCTCTCATTATCTTATACACCTCTATCTGGTCACCTCTCATCATCACTCCAAGGAGAAAAGACCAAGTTCACTCAACCTATTCTCAATAAGACATGCTTCCCCCAATCCAAGTAAATCTCCTCTGCACCCTCTATGGTTTCCACATCCTTCCTGTAGTGAGGTGACCAGAACTGAGCACAGTACTCCAAGTGGGGTCTGACCAGGGTCCTATATACTGAATTTAGATGAGGGACTGTGTGGTTCACCCAGTCAAAGCCAATGGTAGTACAGCCCAGGGAAGTAGCAAGAGTGATGGGACACCCAAATTTTCCGGAGTGCCTGAAGGCGAGGCTCTCATAGTGGAAGACCACGGGAGAGTCAAGATTTCCTGCTGGGGTATTAGTGAAGCCTGAATTGCAGAAACCCTTGGTTGTACAGGCAATGGTCAGGAACACTATGAAGAGGGAAGTCACCTTCAAGCAGGGGATGCCCCTGGTGCACTTGTTCCCAGTGACATTAATATCTAGTGCCCCTGTGAGGCAAGCTGGAAAAGGGGGAAAAGTTGAGCACTGAGTCATTCAACTTCGGGGACTCCCTGGTTCCTGCATGTTGGAAGAGGTAGGTAGAGAAGATGTTGAAACTGGAAAGTGTCATTTCCACAGACGATTTTGATGTGGGTTGTTCCAAGAGAACGCGCCACACTATCCGGGTGACTGAGGATACCCCGTTCAGAGAAAGGTTGCAGCGACTGGCCCCTGCAGAGGTGGAGGACATTCGGCAGCATTTGTGTAAGTTGAAGGAAGCTGGGATCATCACCGAGTCTCAAAGCCCCTATGCATCCCCAATAGTAGTGACCCGAAAGAAGAATGGGAAGGTACGGATTTGTGTGGATTACAGGACTTTGAAAAGGTGGATCATCCCTGACTAGTATACTGTCCCGAGGATTGAAGATGAGCTGGCCTGCCCGAGTGGTGCAAAGTGGTTCAGTGTGCTGAATTTGTGGAGTGGATATAACCAGATCCCCATGAGTGAGGAGACAAAGAGAAAACGGCATTTATATGTCCCCTGGGATTTTTCCAGTTCAAAAGGATGCCCCAGAGCATCTCGGGAGCTCCTGCAACCTTCTAGTGGGTCATGGAGAAGACAGTGGGGATATAAATTTGCTTGAGGTATTTGCATATCTGGATAACCTCATAGTATATGGATCCACCTTGGGAGAACATGAAACGAGGCTGGACCGCTTGAAAGCTGAAGGGTTAAAACTTTCCCGGGACAAGTGCCATTTCTGCCAAACGTCTGTTAGCTATGTTGAGCACATAGTCTCACGGAATGGAGTAGCTACAGATCCAGCTAATATAGAGGCAGTGACCAGTTGCCGAAGACAGCAGACCGTGAGCGCTCTGCGCTCGTTCCCCAGGTTCTGTGGTTACTAACGGAGGTTCGTGAAGGGCTATGCAAAAGTGAGTCACCCGTTGAATCAGCTTCTTTGCGGTTACCCTCCCTTGGGGAAGAAGGGGTGGGGGGAAAAAGGACAAGAGGGTGGAGAATATCTTAGTCCGTCGGAGCCCTTTGGCCGAGTGGGTCACCAAATGTGAGGAGACCTTTGAGTCACTGAAGCTGCTGACTTAAGCGCCAGTGCTGGCTTTTGTGGACCCCAATTGCCGTATGTATTGCACACGGATGCCAGCTGAGAGAGTTTAGGGGATGTCCTGTATCAGGATCAGGGCACCAGGCTGAGGCCCATTGCGTTTGTCAGCTGGAGTCTGTCGCCCTCTGAGAAAAACTATCCCACGCACAAGTTAGAATTTCTGGCGTTGAAATGGGCAGTGGTGGATAAGCTGAGTGACTAGCTGTACGGGGCCAAGTTTGAGGTGACAACAATTCCCTAACTTATATCCTGACCTTGACGAAACTGGATGCCACGGGTCATCAGTGGTTGGCGGCATTGTATGCCTATGGTTTCACCCTGAAGTACCAGCTGTGAAGCAGGAACATTGATGCCGATACTTTGTCCCGACAGGCGCATGATGGATTGGTCAGGATCAAGGAGTGGGAGAGCGATCTTGCCCAGGGGTGAAGGCCATGTGTCAGTTTACCATCACCGTGAAGGCAGAGGTAAAGGAGGGGCAGAATCAAGCAGTGGATCAATTGGGAGCTTGTGATGACGCCATTTCCCAAGTTTACTGTAACATCACTGCTCTGCAGACAAATCAGCTGTCAGAATTGAGTTCTTGGGAAGTTCAGCAAGATGACCCAGGCATTGGTATCATCTGGGCAGCAGTCGAAAAGGGAGACATTGCTCAAGCGGAGAAGACAAAACATGCATCAGTGCTGCAGTTACTGTGAGAATGGCCTAGGTTGGATTTGAAGAACCAGATCTTATACCAGGTCACATCACCCCCAGACTGACCTCAACATTGTCAGCTGGTTCTGTCCAAGAAATATCGGAGGATTGTGTTGAAGTCACTTCATGATGATTCTGGACATTTGGGGGCATAAAAGACCTATGGATTGCTCAGAGACCAGTTTTACTGGCCCCAGATGAAGTTGGAGGTTGAAGAATACTGCATGTCGTGCATTTGGCGGAAGACAGTGCCTACACGGGTAGCTCCCTTGTCCCACTTGCAGATTGAGAGGCCCCTGGACCTGGTGTGTATGGACTTCCTGTCCACAGTACCTGATGCCAGCAACACAGCGAATGTCTCAGTCATCACTGACCACTACACCAGATATGCTCAAGCTTTTCCTACCAAGGACCAGAGGGCATCTAAAGTAGCAAAAGTGTTATAGGAGATTTCATCTATTATAGCTTTCCCAGGCAGATACACAGAGATCAGGGACAAGATTTCAAGAAGAGACTCAACCGTGAGTTACTGGGCAAGCTTGGAATTGAGGGAGTCGAGGACCACACCCTATTAACCCGCAGGGTGATCCACAGCCAGAGAGATTTAATCGGACCTTGCTAGACATGCTCCAGACCCTGGAGAATAGCAAGAAGAGCAAGTGGAATCAAGATATTGGGCATCTGGTTCACAGTTATAACTGTACACAAAATGAAGCTACTGGGTACTCACCATATTATCTGATGTTTGGGCGCGAGGCGAGTTGCCCATTGACCTTTGTTTTGAGGGTGACTTACCACCGAAGACTTATCTGAAGTATGTGTCTGACATGAGAAGAGAGCTGAAAAGGGTTTATGAATTAGCTGGGGTTGCAGCTGCCAAGCAGAGTCGAGGAAATAAGAGGAGGTATGATCAAAAGGTGAGGTTCTCCCAACTCCTGCCAGGAGACCGAGTCCTCATAAGGAATTTGGGGCAACCTGGAAAGCACAAGTTGGCTGACTATTGGGCAGCTACATCCTTTGTGGAGAGTCAGATACCAAACCTACCAGTTTTCCTGATAAAACCAAAGGATGTAAATGGGCCTGTCAAGATTCTCCATCAGAACCACCTGCTACCCCGGGACAAGAGGTGCAGGTAGACCCAGGGCCCGACTTGTTGCCTACACCTAGTAAGAGGACTCTGCAAAAACGTGGAGCGACTGCAGGGCCCATAGCAGGAGAGGTTAGACCGGCCCCACTCAAGAGAGATACTGATTCAGAGGATGAGGACCTGGATGTGTAGTATATGCCACCTTTCACTAACTCCCCATTGTTTGAGGAAAAGACTCCCAGCCCTGAGTCAGATGAAGTAGGGGGTGGGGCTATCTCTGGGCAGCCTAGGTTGCAGGAGGACTCTGCAGGGAAGGAAGCAGGGCTTTAGCACCGGACAGAGGGGTCCGAGTTGCAGGTAGACTGGAAGTATCCCCAGTAGTGTCTGAACCTGAACAGTTAGGTGAGGGAGTGCGGATGTCTCAGAGAATTTGGAGTCCACCGGATAGGCTGGCTTATGTAGCATCAGGGGAGCAGAGTGTGACCCCTACTGCTTTGGAGAGCTACGTCACCGCCTTGTGCACCTGGATTAAACTTTGTGTTTTGCAGGAAGGGTTGGCAAATTATTTTAACGTCATGAGGACATGACTAAATTTGGTGGGGGAGAGCATAACATGCAGTAAGGTTTCACTGCTACTGTAATGGCTTCTCTGTAATGTTCCACTGCTGAGGTAATGGTTTCTTCTTAGCAGCAATGTTCGAGTTATTACTAGAGATAACGGGGCATGCTAGCCAATGAGCAGGATGTAGTTCTTTCTTGTGTCTGAGAGCTAGGAATTTGCAGGTCTTTTGCCAGGAAGAGATGAGGAGAGAAGACGCAAATGGAGAGAGTTGGTAGGTCATCGGAGTGGACTTGGAACAAGGGTCCAAAGGTCAGCAACAATCGGAGGAGGTCGATGGTGGATGAACAGCCTTTATCAGTGAGCTCCAACTTTGCGCAATAGACTTGTTTCATGAGAATGGGCCCTTTTTCTTTTTTGTTTCTTCACTAACCATATAATCAAATTAATTATAAAGCTCAATCATTTAATCGCATATTGTGTACTGTTTGTTATTTCGTGGAACTGATTTGTAACGGGACACATCGCGCAGCATCCACCCATACAAGATTTCTTAAGTTTGGCTGGGCCGGCGACCATCATCTCCTAGATTATGCCACTAGTCGTTGCAAGAGTTGCAAAAGTGTGCATAAAAGGAAATACACTCTTTGGGGAGTGAAGCATCACAGACATTTATGTAGCTTTCACCTTGTAGGAAGTAATAGCTTGCCAACTCTGCGACAGCTGACATGCATCCAATTCCTTCTTTAACCTAACAGCCTTCATAGGTCATACCTCGACTTCCTCGAGTTCTCAATCACTGGTCTTGAACACCATAGATCTAGTCCTCAGCAAACTGCTAATCTCACCCACAGCTTCTGGTTTGGGTACATCTGGTAGGTTCTCAAAGGCATACAGTCATCCAAACAGGTTTTGATGAAGTTGGTGACAACTGTGGCATCATCATTCAGATGCAAAATGAATTCTTAAAATTGGTCCAGTCCACTGATTCAAAGCAATCCTGTAAGTGCTCCTCCACCTCCCGTGATATTTTTGTGGTCCTCACCTCTGGTGATGCAGTACTTCTCCTCTACCTAGATGTCAGGAGTAGAAGTACAGCCAGGTGACTGGCCTTGCCAAAGTGCAGGCGTGAGATGGCATGATAAACATTCTGAATAGAGGTATAACAATGATCAAATGTGTTGGCTCCCCTGGTTCCACAGTTGATTGTAGTTGGTCAGATTACCTGAAACTGGCTTGGTTGAAGTACCCTGCAATGATCAGGAAAACATCAGGGCAGGCTGGTTGTGACCAATGATCATGGTGCCCAGCAATTCCAGTCCAGCCTGATGTTAACTAGGGATGGAATGTACACTGCAGCCAAGATGACAGCAGAGCCCTCCCTTGGCAGATAGAACAGATGACACTTGACCACTAGATGATCCGTGTTGGGAGCACAAATCTGTGCATCACAATGAGTTAACCATGAAACAAACACTGCTACTTCAAGGCAGAGTCATGCCATTCCTGACTGCAAGAAAACCCATGATGTAAGCACCAGGCTGAATTGGAAAGGTCAGGTACAGACCAAATTGTAGTAGCCAGGTCCAGACCCCAGAGCAAGGGATGCTTGGACAATTTAAGCACTGGGCCATATTGATAAGGTCAGGGTGTCAGGACTGGAGGCGAGGCAGGGGCCTGTTCTGCTCGCTACTCTGCAACATTTACTCACTGGTGGTCTCACAACCTTTACTTGACTTTGTGATGAACTGCGCAGTAAAATCTGGCTTTGTGTCTTTTATAAAAACTCTAGTTCTGAATGCTAATTGCTTACTTTTATTGTTTGCACAATTTGTTTTCTTCTCTCACTGCACATTGGGTGTTTGATGGACTTTTTTTTTTAAATGGCTTCTTTTGAGGTTTTTATTTTGTAACTGCCTGTAAGGAGACAATCTCAAGGTTGGTTAATGTATACATACTTTGACAAAGAACTTTAAACTTTACCTGATGCTGCCATCCAGTCCATGCAGTCCTTGGGCTGGAGCTCTGTGTCTGGAGTGAGCCATGTCTTTGTAAAGCAAGTACACAGCAGTCCCTGATGCCCCTCTGGTGATATAATCTTGCTCAGAGTTTTCAATTTTACTTTCTAGAGACTGTAGGTTAGCCAGAAGGATGGTAGGGAGTGAAGGGCCTGAGGGACCTGCATTTCTGTTTTACCTTCAGCCCAGCACATCAGTTGCACTTTCTTAAAGGGAAACTGCACTAGTTACCTTCATGGTCTGCCAAATTTGAGGATGTCTTAAAACATTGCTTACTGAAGTACCTATGGCTAGGAGTGCAGATTTCAGCTGTACTCCTAAATACAAATATTTGATACTGTAATTCCCTTTGGAGCTGGACACAGAGTTATCACACTCTGCTGCCATCTTAACTTCACTGATTGAAAGGACAGAATCCACATTGCACTGAAAATATACATGGATGTGTTCTTATAGAGCAGTAACTGCAGATGGGCAACACATACAAAATGCTGAAGGAACTCAGCAGGCCAGATAGATTCCAGGAAGATGTTTCAGGCTGAAACCCTTAGGCTGGACTGAAGAAAAACGCTAAGTAGATTTAAAAGGTGGGCAGAGGGTAGAGAGAAACACAAGGTGATAGGTGAACCCTGAAGGGGAAGGAAAGAGAAAGGATGAAGGAAAGAGCTGAGAAGTTGATTGGTGAAAGAGACAGAAGGCCTTGGAAGAAAGGGGGGGGGGGAGGAGCAGCAAAGGGAGACAATAGACGGGCAGGAGATAAGGTGAGAGAGGGAAAAGGGAATGGGAAATGGTGAAGGGATGGGGAGCATTACCAGAAGTTTTAGAAATTGATGTTCATGCCATCAGGAGGCTATCCAAATGGAATACAAGGTGTTGTTCCCTTGTTCACTCATCTTTCGCAGCACTTATGCTTGCAAGCAAAACAAATGCTACACCTGCCCTACACCTCTTCCCTTACTACCATTCAGGGCACTAAACAATCCTTCCAGATGAGGCAACACTTCACCTCCAAGTCTGTTTGGGTCTGTTCAGTGCTCCCAGTGTGGCCTCCTGTATCTCGGTGAAACCCGGTGTAGACTGAGAGACTGCTTCACCAAGCATCTACACGCCGTCTCAGGATGTCACTCATTTTAATTCCACTTCCCATTCCAATATGTCCATCCATGGCGTCCTCCACTGTCGTGATGAAGGCACACTTAGGTTGGAGGAACAACACCTTATATTCTGTCTGGGTAGCCTCCAAACTGACGGTGCAAACATCGATTTCTCAAAACTTCCAGCAATGCCCCCCGCACACTCCTTCACCATTTCCTATCTCCTTTCCCTTCCCTCACCTTATCTCCTTGCCCATCACCTCCCTCTGGTGCTCCTCCCTTCTTTTCTTCATTCCATGGCCTTCTGTCTCTTTCACTAATCAACTTCCTTTTCTTCATCCTTCCCTGTCCAGGGTTCACCTATCACCTGGTGTTTCTCTCTCCCCTCACCCCACCTTTTAAATCTACTCCACAGCTGTTTTCTCCAGTCCTAACGAAGGGTTCCAGCCCAAAATGTTGACTGCACTATTTTCCAAGGTGCTGCCTGATCTGGCGAGCTCCTCCAGCATTTTGTGTGTTGCTTGGATACCCAGCATCTGCAGATTTTCTTTTGTTTGTAACTGCAGGTGGGTAATTGTTCTTCAATTACACAGACAACAATGCACCAAATGGCCTTGAGTTTCTAAAATTAACATGGTTAGTGTCAAATCCACAAACTCCAGACTTTAAAACTAAATATCCAACCACAATCCACCAGATTTCTGAACAATCCATGAACAACCTCTATTTGTCTTGCAAACACGAGGAAATCTGCAGATGCTAGAAATTCAAGCAACACACACAAAATGTTGGCCTGCTGTGTTCCACCAGCATTTTGTGTGTGTTGCTCTATTTGTCTTGCATTGTACTGCCGTAAGAACAAATTCACTTCAAGTAGTAATAATAAATCTGATTCGGAACTTCAGTTACCAGTGTAATGCCAAACCAACAGCTATAACATTTTCATTTGGTTTAGAAGATTAAGAATTCAGTCCCACCGCAAACCATATTACCTCACCAACACTTCAATGCTTCACTGTGGGGTAAAAAAAATGCCCCATCACTGATACTGCCTTAGATGAAATATTAAAATAAAGCTCTATCAACACTTTCATGTAAATGTAAAATATCTTGTGCCAGAATTCAAGAATGAGAATAGGACTTCCATTGGTAAATTGTCTTTGCCAACATTCCTCTTTCAACCACCATGGCCAAAAATTTGCTGCCAAGACTTGTTACTGTGGGCCCTAGTTATTTACAAGATGACTACCAAAGACAACGGCAAAGACTATTAATCAGATCTTTAATCTATTAAAGGTTAGAGATGCTGGGAGTAATAAAAAATTATGCTCAATTACTGATCTGCTTGAAAGTTATGATTAAGGTATAACACGAATATCAAACTGTTTTAATGCATTTAGCCAAGGAGATCTGTCAAAATATTTGAACTATACAAGTGCAAATCAGTTCCCTGAAATAGTTCATAAAACCAATTACTGTATTTCAAGCCAGTTACACTTACTGTAATGTTTTAGGTGTAGTCACTTGTAATTAAGGGACAAAAATACAAACCCCATTTCCAGAAAAGTTGGGATATTTTCCAAAATGCAATAAAAACAAAATCTGTGATATGTTAATTCACATGAACCTTTATTTAACTGACGAAAGTACAAAGAAAAGATTTTCAATAGTTTTACTGACCAACTTAATTGTATTTTGTAAATATACACAAATTTAGAATTTGATGGTTGCAACACACTCAACAAAAGTTGGGACAGAGGCATGTTTACCATTGTGTTACATCACCTTTCCTTTTAATAACACTTTTTAATTGTTTTGGAACTGAGGATACTAATTGTAGTAGATTTGCAATTGGAAATTTTGTCCATTATTGCTTGATATAAGACTTCAGCTGCTCAACAGTCCGTGGTCTCCGTTGTCGGATTCTCCTCTTCATGATGCGCCATACATTTTCAATAGGAGTTAGATCTGGACTGGCAGCAGGCCAGTCAAGCACACGCACTCTGTGTCTACAAAGCCATGCTGTTGTAGCCCATGCAGAATGTGGTCTGGTATTGTCCTGCTGAAATAAGCATGGACGTCCCAGGAAGAGATGTCCCCTTGATGGCAACATATGTCTCTCCAAAATCCTAATATACGCCTCAGAGTCAATAGTATCTTCACATACATGCAACTCACCCATGCCATGGGCACTGATGCACCCCCATACCATCACAGATGATGGCTTTTGCACCTTTCGCTGATAACAATCAGGATTGGTCGTTTTCATCTTTGGCACGGAGAACTCGACACCCGTTTTTTTCCGAAAACTAGCTGAAATATGGACTCATCTGACCACAGCACACGGTTCCACAGTCTTTCAGTCCATCTGAGATGAGCTCGGGCCCAGAGAACTCACCGGCATTTCTGCATAGAGTTGATGTATGGCTTCCACCTTGCATAATACAGTTTCAAGTTGCATTTCTGGATGCAGCAACAGTCTGCGTTAAGTGAAAATGGTTTTCCGAAGTACTCCTGAGCACAGCTGGCTATAATTGTCACAGTAGCATGACGGTTTCTTAGGCAGTGCCGCCTGAGGGCTCGAAGATCACGCGCATTCAACAGTGGTTTCCAACCTCGCCCTTTACGCACTGAGATGTCTCTGAATTCTCTGAATCTTTTCACAATATTAAGTACTGTAGATGTTGAAAGACCTAAATTCTCTGCAATCTTGCGTTGGGAAATGTTCCTTCTGAACTGACTAACAATTCTCTCACGAATTTTGACACAAAGGGGTGAGCCACAACCCATCCTTGCTTGCAAAGACTGAGCCTTTGATGGACGCTACTTTTATACCCAGTCATGATACCTCACCTGCTACCAATTAGCCTGCTTAATGTGGAGTCTTCCAAACCGGTGTTACTTAAATATTCTGTGCACTTTTCCATCTTATTTTAATCCAACTTTTGTTGAGTGTGTTGCAACCATCAAGTTCTAAATTTGTGTATATTTACAAAATACAATTAAGTTGGTCAGTAAAACTATTGAAAATCTTTTCTTTGTACTTTTGTCAGTTAAATAAAGGTTCACGTGAATTAACATATCACAGATTTTGTTTTTATTGCATTTTGGAAAATATCCCAACTTTTCTGGAAATGGGGTTTGTAGAAAAATTGCAGAGGTCTACACATAAACGTAACTAATCAATCTGTATTACTATTGATAACTGAAGGACAAATAATTTTACACCAAATGCAAAACTACAGAGGGAAAACAGCTTGATTATTCATCCAAACTATGGATGTTTATAGATTAAACAAGATTTAAGATGTAAAGTGCATAAAAGACTAAAATTAAGCTCTCTGGCTATATGGGAGACTGCAGAGATGGAATGAAAAAAGGGGTGATAAGAGTGAAACAAGGTGATTAATATGATCATATCACATTACACTTTTTTAACTTCATTTTATGTCACAGATCTATATGTCCACCAAAGAGGGAAGACTAGTTTAAACATCTCAAACCCAATGCCTCCAACAGAGTAATACATTCACAAATTATTTTCTGAAATTTATGGAATGTGGCTTTAACTAGTGAACTGCTGCTTTAAGAGAATTGGTACCTTTGCAATTCCAATCTAAAAAGCAAACTGCAAAATGATAATGGATGGATGACAAACAGATATTTGATCTGGTACGTTGTAGACAACTGATGAAATAGTTACTGAATCGGAATCAGGTGTATTATCACTGACTTGTGAAATTTGTTTTTGTGGCAGTACCACAGTACAAGATATTAAAAATGACTATTAACTACAATAAATAAAATAAATAGAGCAACTTAAGTGTCAATGGTAATAAATCTGAATCTGATTAATAGTGTAAAAGACAAATAAATGAGATAGTGCATATCGGATGATGGACCATTCAGTTATCTAATAGCAGAATGGAATAAGCTGTTCCTAAAACATTGAGCATGTGTCTTTAGTCTCCTGCACCTCATTCTTGATGGCAGTATTAAGAGAGCATGACCTGGGCATGATGGATGCCACCTTCTTGAGGTATCATGTTTAGAAGATATCCTCGATGGTGCAGTGGCTAAACTCCATAATGGAGCTGGCTAAGTTTACAATCCTCTGCAGCTTTTTTTCTGTTCTGGATTTCCAACATTTTACCTTACACCCGATTTATTCTGTATTATAAATTGATTCTAACATACACAATATCATTGGGATACATTAGGCATACAATATGATACAGCATAAATACACGAGCATGGATGATTGAAACTCAGTAACACGAGTTCTTTTGAGTTTTAGTTTAAACTGGACATTTCCACATAGCAAAGGGAGTGGCATTTACAGACCTACCTGAATTCTGAACCATGCAATTTCCTTAACCTACTTTTTTCCCGTAGTCCATAACCCCACCCAACCTCTCCCCAAACACATCAGGACCATCTTCTGGCCTTGTTTTTCAACCCCACCTACTCACTATGTACTACAATCTTCTGGCCTGGTCTGAAACTTTAATTTCAAGTTGTGGCCATCCGCCATTATTCAGCACAGTTACTGTTAAACTGCACTTCATATAAAACTCTATAACGCACAACATTAAGGCAGAAATCAACAAAATATAAACAGCTTCTCTAAAAACAGAAGTTATTTTTACTTCTGGAGAGAATGCTTAAAACACACATGCTCTGTATGATTTTTCAGATTACTCACCAGAATCCAAGAATATTTTCAGATGCCCTCAAAACACTTGAGTTGGTTTTGCATGAGCCTGCAATATCAATCCTTCCAATTCAAAATAACTAAACAAACCTCTGCTTTCAGTCCACCTCACTTGTTTGGTCAGTGAAGTGCCAAACTGAAAAGTAAACAGCACAAGTTAACTGTTTGCACAAGTGAGATTTAGGTCATAGTTTTTGCCACCTTTTTCATGGGTGCCACTGAAGGAGAATTATAATTTATATATATTTATATAACTCTAAAGAGGAATGATAATTGGAAAAAAACAATTGAAAGGGACTTGACTAGAACCTAAACAGGAGAGAGAACAACTCACCTACATGGACAGGCAACTAGATCACTGCAGACAGTGAGGAGTCAATGCTAATAAGGAAGAAAGACCAACAGCAAAAGGAAAAAAAATATTGTGGATAAGTCTGTCCTTAAACTCAGTATTCACCTACTCAGAGAGAAAGTTGTTTTAATTGATTAAATGTTTTCAATTGTTATTCTGTACCTATACAAGATTTTTTTTAATTCATAGGACATAACTAGCCTTTCCTACTCATCCCAAAACGCCTTTGAGCTGTGGCAATGAGCTGCTAGCTCAAGTCATTACAGATAAAATACTGATGAATTCTTGGTGCTTTACTCCACAAGACTACTGTTGGTGGTGGTTCTTAGTTGTAGAAATCACACAAGAGGAAACTGGTGTTGAAGCCTTATCCTTCACAATCATAATAAGCAAGAAATGAACATTTAGAATGCTGGATGAGTGTTCAGCATGAAGGGTGATCACCTCTTGCAGTGCTGTTGGAGCTTCACTCATCGAACCACATCATTCCAGTTAACAAGGTCAACTAGACAAGGCTGTCCATTATCACCTGCCAGGCAGCATCTATAGGAAGAAGCACTGTCAACGTTTTGGGCCGAGACAGATGCTGCCTGGCCTGCTGTGTTCCACCAGCATTTTGTGTGTGTTGTTTGAATTTCTAGCATCTGCAGATTTCCTCATGTTTGCTCAGAAAATTAAATAACCCAGACCATGAGATTACAGTTTCTTCTGGAATACAGTTCAGCTCATTGTACTTCATAAACACAGTTTTGATCTCCTAAATTGGTTCTGAATCTTTCCCACTGAAAATAGTCAGTGTGATGGAATTTCATGGAAGATGTCATCAATGCAACATTGATTTCATCACACAAAAGCCAAGTAGTGGGCACATATACCAATAAATTTACGGACAGATAAATATATAACAGGTAGATTGGGCAACATGAATTCAAGGAAGAGTTTCCTCTCAGAGCCATTCTCTCATAACTACCAAATTAAGCTAAGGCAAGTTATGACCATAAGGAACCAACCAACTAGGACAAGGTAAAATTGACAAATCACAGCCTTTTCTGTATGCTTACATCTCCAGCTCTTTCAGTAATGTTCAAGATAGTCAGCTAGAAATATTGTTCTGGTGAGTGTTTCCAGCTGTAATAATCAAGAAGGTTCCTCTTAACCATTATTTATGATGTCTTTATATTTAAGATTACTAAATTCAAAACAATTTCAATTCCCCAGCTTCTCTGATGGGACATGAATTTGTATATTCAGATAATTTATTCACTGCAGAAGCATCAATTATGCAACTGTGTCTTTTGGAGCTCTACTTGTTTTCTGCAATTATAATCTTCTTAAAATCCTTGAATTATGGAGACTAGAAAATCACCAAAATTACATTTTTATTTTTTTAAAAACACTCAAGACGCAGATAACTACACTCATCTACTGAGATGTTACCACAAACAATGATCACATTTTAAGGACTCTTTAACTTGATATTTCATGCTCTCCTTATTTATTGTTATTTATTTATATTTGCGTTTACAGTTCTCTGGTACGCTCTTGCTCTTTCATTGACGCAGTTATTACTCTATAGATCTATTATGTCCACAGGAAAAAGGATCTCAGGGTCGTATCTGGTAACATGTATGTACTCTGCTAATAAATTTTACTTTAAAAAGAAAGGAAGCATAAAGGCTAGTTAGCTTACCTTCTATTGTCATAAAAATGTCAATGACAGAAGGGCTGCCGGCAGCGGTGGTGGAGGCTGAAACAATAGGGTCTTTTAAGAGACTCCTGGATGGGTACATGGAGCTTAGAAAACAGAGGGCTATGGGTAAAGCCTAGGTAGTTCTAAGGTAGGGTCATGTTTAGCACAGCTTTGTGGGCCGAAGGGCCTGTATTGTGCTGTATGTTTTCTATGTTTCTAAGGAGTAATACCAGTGCACTTGAATAATTAGACTGCAGGATTTCCAGAACATGCTTGATTGCTTCAGATTAAATATACTTCCCAAAAGTTTTTAAATCACCATCATTAAACTGATGTGGTTGGAACAGCAACATCAACTTAACCATATCTGTTTAGGACAGCTTTTATACATGCTAGTAGCTACCAACAGGAATCAGAATTACATCACTCACAACAGAAAATTTTGGAAAACAGTGATTGCATATGAACAAAGATATGACAGATATGATAAACAGTTATCTTGAATTGCAATGAAGATACAACAAATATCCTGTCAAAACTGAATAATGCTAGGAAAATTACCACCAATTGATATCAACAAAGTAATGTGGTTAAGAGTTACTATGGGATACAGATGGCTTTGCGCCCAAGATGTTAAAAGAAACTTATGATGATGCTAGATTCATAAATACTCATTTTCCAAAACACTTTGGATTATGGAGAAGGTTCAGAGGATTGTAAAACTACCAACATGATAAACAAAAGAGGGAGACTAAAGGAGTTCCCTAATATCTGATTTAACTAACAAATATTGACGGGAAAATTGTCAGAATAAAAAATAGCAGGATATTTGGAAAATCATGATCTAATCACTCAGCATTGCTGCATGATGGTGGGATTGGCTCTGACAAAGTAAGAGCTTTTTTGGTAAAGTCTCAACAAAAGAGAATAGAAATTGCTTTTGCAGTATGAAGCGATGAATAAGATGCATCACAAAAGCTTAACAAGGAAACAATGATCAAACAAGAGAAAATCTGCAGATGCTACAAAACCGAGCTACACACAAAATACTGGAGGAACTCAGCAGGCCAGACAGCATCTATGGAAAAAAAGTACAGTTGACATTTCAGGCCAAAACCCTTTGGCAAGACAATAGTGTTGAGGGTGAACCATTAACATAGATGGAAATAGGATCAGCTAACAGAAAAAAACCAGCAGGTAGCAATAGCCAAATCTACAGATGATTAAAAAGTAGATGTGAAGGCTTGTTATCAGACAGAAAGTGTTAACAAAGGCTGGATGAGTTTGCAGGAAATCAGCACATGATGCATGCCTTACCTAGCAACTGCATCACAAGGATCATAATCCAAATAATGACCTGTGACATAACACCTCGCTTGAAGTCTTGAAAATTCTGCATCAACCTAGCACTGTCTTGGCTGGAGTGCATCGTCAAATTAAAATAATTTCTGCCCTCTAAAAAACAACATAGGAAGCACAGAGACCAAAGATGCTGGCTAAAAGCATGCGCAAATTGCAGTTTCAACTGCAAAGATAAACAACCTTTAACCTTTACTGAAACTTGTGCTATATCCACACTAGACCAGATAAATCCATAACCAAAGCTTTTTCTCTTTGTTTTGACCCTCCATCCACACTGAAATGGCGCTTTCCTCCCCCAAAAACGGAGCTTTTCTAAAATGCCCTCCAGAGTGTGTAAATTTGAAAACGCTGCTTGGGCACAGCAGTGTGGACGTGGTAACCGGAGATTTCTAGAAACGCTCTTATGACGTGCCTATTTATGCAAATACTTCTCTGACAATAGATGTGTAACAGCCTACTGGAACATTGTATGGAAATACAAAATAACACTGATGCAGATGTGTTTTATACATTTATCAAGGTGCTTTATTAATGCAACAGAGTTAGTCAGTTTTTCAATGTTTGTCGTCAGCCGGGTTATACTGTCCGTGAACTCCCCGTCGGTTGCTTCCATACATTCCAGTATTTGTTTTTTTTTGTATTAAGTCCTCCTGCGTGAGAGCCAACAGTTGTCTGTCATTTGGCAATTTCCTTTTAAGTTTTTCTAGACTGTAACTTCACAAACGCACACTTTCACAGTGCGATTCGACACCAAACATGTCGCTTGTTTGGTGCATGCCCAGTAGGAGGAGATCCACCTAAATACCCGTATTAATGTGGACAGAGACATTTTCAAAAACGCTTGGTGTGGACGCCTATCGTTTTTATGTGAAACTGGTGTTTTCAAAATTATCTGGTCTAGTGTGGACATAGCCTTGGAAGCAGCAGCAAAAGGGAGATGCAGTTTGCATTACAATAGGAAGACAATAGCACATTCAAAATACATGCAAATACACAAGGTGCAGTAGATAAGGTCAATGCACTGCTAGCATCAAGGACCACCTGAAAAGGACGTGTAGAAGTAATCATGTGTCTTTAAAAAAAATGTCTCAGCATTCAACATTTCTGAAGATCACGAAAATTCAAGGGGGTGAGGGGAGGAGGCAGGCTATCAGTACAGGTTAAATGTGATATCACTGGACAGTGAGAGTATCTTGAGGGGACAGAATCTATTTGATTGGATTTAAGAAGCATGAAAGGGTCTGGGGACTATTCTATAATAAAACATGACTAGGAGATAAAAGAATATACTTTATATGTATTTATGACAACTTCCTTGTTCTGAATACTTTTGGCTCAATCCTGAGGAACAAGATGGCTGAACCATCAGTAGAATGATCAGGGACGATGAAGACAGAGCAGATCTGGAACTGGTATAAAAATATTTGGTCATTTTCAAAAGGCAAGGCTAACCTTCTACCCCATGTTATTTCTTTAGCTCGCTTCCTCTAATATCCAGATTAACTTGCTTTGAATGCAATGACCAAGCATCCACCCAAACACATTCCCAGTGTAGAATTCCAAAGGTTCATTTACTGATTTGTGCCACTTATAGTTCTAGATTTGTCAGAAGAAACCTGCTCCCTATTTGTGCCCTGTAAATCCCTCTACACATTTTGTATGTTTCTGCAACTCCACCAAAAGCATTTAAAGAACAGAGGGCCAGCCAAATCATTTTTTTTCTCCTGAGACAGAATTGTCATCCAAGGAAAGAGGCTGGTGAATCTTTGTTACACTCCTTCTGAGACCTGTATACTCTTTCTTAGGTATGCAGGCCAAAATTTACACAAAGTTCTATATGTGATTTAACCAAGGTCCTTAATAACTCTAGTAAGATACCTTTAACTCTTAATGAGAAAGTAAGAATGTAAAGTATGCCCCACTTACACACAAGCTGAAGAGGGCAGATCCAAACTATTACATTCTTCTGCTGCATGGTATCATCCACCATTTCCCACAGACTTGCAGAATGATCATTAATTGAAGGAACAAAGCCAAAAGATGAAGGGAAAAGTTCACAGTATATTACTCACTAAAGATTGACAGATCTGTTGGTTAAGGAAACCAAGTTGATCAAGATAAAAGTTGAGGCATAAAACATTTAAATAGTGAAGTCCTAAATGACTGATTCTTGTTGGGACATTTGAAACCAAAATGCAATGGGGGGGGGGGGGGGAAGATCTATACTTTTTTTTAAACTTAGAGATACAGCATGGTAATGGACCCCTCTAGCCCCACCTCCCAACTGCACCAATTTGATTAATTAACCAACTAGCTTGTATATCTTTGAACTGTGGGAGGAAACCCAAATGGTGACAGGGAGAGCAGTAGGCTGTGTCACTGGAGCTGTAATAGTATTATGCTAACCACTACACTACCATGCTGCATTAGAAGTTTGACCTAGCTGAAACAAGCTGAAGAATTATTACCCAAAAACAAACATGAACAACATTCTACAAAATTAACCAATATTCTTGACGTGGGGTGCACAATTTCTATTGGGTAAAAATACCTCTTCCCCTTGATTATCTTTCCAAAAACTCAACAGCTTTGGGAGGATTACAAGTGCAATAAACAATTCAGCAGCAAGGTCTCAGTAAACTACATCGTGTACCAACCACAAACTTTATATACATGTATTCCAAACTAAAGTATTGACATTGAAATATTGCAACTATTGACACTGCCCTGATAATCTCAACAAATGTGATCTCATTGGTGTCCAGATTGAGATCTTTAAAGTTGTGAATATTGACACAGAGATGCTCATTTCTCATCGGAAAGGCATAAATGAAATACATCAATACTAAGGTCAGGAAATTATTGACAGAGATGAGAGAGAACATGGAATTCATTACAACATGAAGTAGTTCAACAGTGACAGGGAAGCCAGGTGAGTGCCCTAGAAAAGACACCCTTAGATACTGCAATGAATAAATGAAATGAAGCTCAAAAGGAGTAACTGGCTTACACCTGCTGGGCCTGCTTCTGGGTTATTAATTCTTAAATCAGCTGTGTGCCAGACAAAACTGGATAATATCAGTGGGTTATGTTGAACATCACTAAATAAAATTAAAAGAATGAGAGGTGACATGCAAGACCCTTAAAAATCATGGCCGGGTTGATGTCAAGATGTTTAAAAGTAGAATATCAATCCAGGGAATATAGCTACAAGATTTTGAAGTAATCATTTAAAACAACTTCTCATAAATGGTGGTGAACCTGTAGAATTCTACACCTGAGAGACTAAATTATTGGGGTATTAAGGATGAACCAGAGTTCTGTTTTTAAGATCAAAACTGAAGACCATAAGAAGAGGAGATCAGACTGAGACAGATCAATCATGGATCATATTGATTTGCAGGGCAGGCTTGAGGTGCCAAATGGGCATTCTGTTTTTTTGTGTTCTTAATATTTATTTAGTTACTTACGTTTGTTAGAATTATTGCACATCACAAGAAACTATTTTCTGTCCATACTGTAAGTCTATCAGTTTACTGTATGGAAGACTACCTACCTTAAGAAGCAATCCAATGCAATTCAGTGTGCAGATATCTGGATCAATTTGCCCACTGCCAAGCACATAGAACATTTCAGCACAGAAACAGCCCCTTCAACCCACAATGTTTTGCTGAATAAATTTGTTAGTAACCACTAACCCCTTCAGCCTACACATGCCCCATACACCCCCCCCCTCCCATTTTCTGCATATGATGTACCTATCTTGGAGCCCCTTAAATACCTCTATCACATCGCCACAACTGCCCTCTCTTTGAAAGAAAACTTCCCCATTTATCTCTTTTGAACTCCTCTCCTACTTTAAAGGCATGTCCTCATTAACTAGATACACTCCAAATGGAATCCAACCTCATCTTCACATTGGAGACTACAACCAGGAGCTTTTCTGTGAGGTAGACAATCAGAAGCTGTTCTCAGATGGTCTCTAACTCACAGCCATCTAGAATTTAAATGCTAATTTGCAATGCTCTTTCAACCAGTCACAAAGATCAAGTTACTCTGTAGGTCCAGAATTTAACTTCTAACAGCAAATATTTCTTAAAAAAAAGATTAGGCCGTTCCCTTTCATTGAAATGCTGCCATCCCTTGATCAAACATCATTCAGCTCTTCCACAGAAGAAGGCAATACTGTAAAAGAAATTCCCACAACATCTGCTCCCACTGCCTTGTACTTAAGACATTAAAGTAAAATCACTGAGCATTAATGCAAGAGAGAAAAATTGAGTATTTTGTCTTGAAAAACATTGAAGGATTGCATGGTGCAATATGTACTTAAGTTGTAACAGGAACTTAACATACAGAAGGAAGGGAGAACAAAGGATAGTGAAGAGCATCCCTGTGGCTGCCCCCTTCAACATTAAGTACTCCATTTTGAGTACTGTTGGTGTGGGGGGGGGGGGGGGGGGAGAAGAAGAGACGGGATGACCTTCCTGGGGGAAGCAACAGCATCCATGCCTTTAACAATGTGTCTGGCCCCGTAGCTCAGAAAGGTAGGGAACTGAAGAGGATGGCAGCAGTAATGGGGACTCTATTGTTAGGGGGACAGATAGGTGATTCTGTGAATCACAAAAAAGAAACACGGATGGCAGCTTGCCTCCCAGGTGCCAGGGGCCGTGATGCTTCTGAACACATCCACAATATCCTGAAAAGGAAGGGTGAGCAGCAGTCATGAAATATATTGGTATCAACAACATGGACAGAAAAGGGAAAACAGAATACAGGAAGGAAGGAAGCTGAGAAGCAGGACCTCAAGAGTAGTAATCACTGGATTCCTGCCTGTGCCATGCGACAGTGAGGATGTATAGAATGAGGTGGCAGATAAGTACGTGGCTGAAGAATTGGAGTAGGGTGCAGTGATTTGATTTCTGAATAGTTGGGACCTCTTCTGGGGCAGGTGGGACCTGTAAAAAAGGGATGGGTTATACCTGAATCCGAGGGGGACCAATATTCTTGCATGCAGGTTTACTAAAGCTGTTGAGGGAAGTTTAAACTAATATGGTAGGTGGATGGGAACCTGTATGATAGAGCTGAGGATGAGCCAGCCAGTAAATGATGAGTATAACATAAAGGTAAAAAAGGACAAGCCAATGATGGGCTACAATGCAGACAGAGCAAAGAGTTAAATTGTACCACAGAGGCAAAATTCAAAAGGGCAAAGAATGCAGGACTGAATGCACGTAGTATTTGGAATAAGGCGGACAAGCTTGTGGTGCAATTAGAGATTGGTCAGTATGATATTGTGGGCATCAGAGACGTGGCTGGAAGAAGGCCATAGTTGGGTGCTTAACATCAAAGAATATACCTTGTATCAAAAGGACAGGCAAGAAGGCACAGGCGGTGGTGTGGTTCTGTTGGTAAGAGGTGGAATTACATCTTTAGAAAGGGTTAGAGAATGTCGAATCTTTGTGGGTTAAGTTAAGAAACTGCAATTGTAAGAAAAACCTCCAAACAGCAGCCGTGATGTAGGATTGAAATTGCAAAGGGAGATGGAAAAGGCAAGTAATAAGTGTAATGTCACAATTGTAATCGGGGACTTCAATATGCAAGGGAATTGGGAAAATCAAATTGGTATCAGATCACAAGAGCAGGAATTTATTGAATCCCTTCGAGATGGCTTTTTTAAGCAGCTTGTGCTTCAGCCTACTCAGGGAAAGGCTATCTTGTGTAATAATCCAGATCTTATTAGGGAGTTTAACGTAAAGAAAACCTGAGGCGGCAGTGATCATAATATGATTGAATTCATACTGTAATTTGATGGGGGAGAAGGACAAGTCAGAAGTATTGGTATCGCAGTGGAATAACGAATTAGAGGCACGAGATAGGAGCTTGCCCAGGTGGATTGGAGGAGGTGGAGATCACGGCAGAGCAAGATGACTGAAGTTTCTGGGAATAGTTCACAAAGCAAAAGATAGATATGTCCCACAGAAATTGTTGTTCTCAAATAGCAGGGGTAGACTACCGTGGCTGACCAGGGAAGTTAAGGACTGCACAAAAGTCAAGGAAAGGACATCTAATGGAGCAAAACTGACTGGGAAGTTGGATGATTGGGAAGTTTTTAAATTCAAACAAAGGGCAACTAAAAAATCTATAAGGGAAAAGATGAAATTTGAGGGCAAATAAGCCAATAATATAAAGCAGAATATTAAAAAGTTGTTCAGTTATATAAAGAGTAAAAGGGAGGTGAAAGCTGATATTGGACCACAGGAAAATGATGCTAGTGAGGTAGTAATGGGGGACAAAATAATGCCAGAAGAGTACTTTGCATCAGTCTTCACTGTGGAAGATACAAGCTATATGCCAAAGGTCCATGCGTGTCAGGGAGCAGGAGTGAATGCCATTGCTATTACAAAGGAAGAAGTGCTAGGCAAACTCAAAAATCTTACGGTGGATAAGTCACCTGGAACAGATGGACTACATCCCACAGTAGTGAGAGAGATTTCTGAAGAGATAACGGATGCATTGGTCATAATCTTTCAAGAATCACTTGATTCTGGCATAGTCCTGGAGGACTGGAAAATTGCAGACGTCACTCCACTCTTTAAGGGAGGAAGACAAATGAGAGGAAATTATTGGTCAGTTAGCCCAACCTCAGTGGTTGGGAAAGTGTTGGGATAAAGACAAGGTTTCGACTACTTAGAGACTAATGATAAAATAAGACAAAGTCAGCATGGTGTCTGTAAAGGGAAATCTTACCTGACAAATCTGTTGGGTTTTCGAGGAAGTAATAAACAGGGTGGAAAAAGGAGAGGCAGTGGATGTCATTTACTTGGATTTTCAGAAGACCTTTTACAAAGATACCACGCAAGATAAAATCCTATGGCCATACAGGACAGATACCGGCATGGATGGAGGAATGGTTGACAGGGGGCCTTTTCTGTTTGGTCACCAGTGTTCCTCAGGGGTCAGTATTGGGACCGCTACTTTTCACAATATCAATGATTTGGATAATGGCATTGATGGCTTTGTGGCAGTGTGCAGATGATACCAAGATAGGTGGAGGGGTAGATAGTGCTGAAGAAGCAATATGATTTCAGCAGGGCATGGACAAACTGGAAGAATGGGCAAAAAATTGGCAGTGGAATATAGTGTTGGGAAATGTATGATAAAGCATTTGGGTAGAGGGAACAATAGTGCAAACTATTATCTAAATGGGGGAAAAATTCAAACATCAGAGGTGTAGAGGAATTTAGGGATTCTCCTGCAAGACTTCCAGAAGGTTAATTTACAGGTTGAGTCTGAGGTAAAGGCGGCAAATGGAACATTGGCATTTATTTCAAACAGAATAGAATTTAAAAAGCAAGGAGATAATACTGAGGCTTTATAAGATACTAGTCAGGCCACAGCTTTGGGCCCCATATCCCAGAAAAGATATGTTGTCATTGGAGAGTCCAGAGGAGGTTCACAAGGGTGATTCCAGGAATGAAGGGATTAACACGAGGAACGTACTCACTGGAATTTAGAAGAATACGTGCGATCTCACTGAATGTTGAAAGGACAGGATAAGGTGGATGTGGAGACGATGTTTCCTGTGGTGAGGGTATCTAGAACAAAATTGAGGGGCTACCTTTTAGAACAGAGGAAAAGAGGAATTTTTTTAGGCAATCTGTGGAATGCTCTACCATAAACTGTGGTGGAATCAAGTCCATGGATACACTTAAAGCAGAATTTAATTGTTTCCTGATCATTCAGGGCATCAAAGGATATGGAGAAAAGGCAGGTGTATGAGGTTGAGTGGGATAGTTTCAGTCGTGATGGAAAGATGAAGCAGACTCAATGGCCCAAATCTTGCTCCTGTTTCTTATGGAGCAGAGGTTACCTATAAAACTGGGAACGATGATTTCCTGAACTGATTTAATTCAACCAAGAGATTGGAGGGGGGGTGAAATAAGTATTCCTATATACCTTCTTGTTAATTCTACATTTTTGTCTCTTCCTGAAGTGTTTAGTAATGACAGATCAGTTTCATGCATACACTACATGATAACTGTACAAAGTGGTCATTAAATTAAAAGGGAACTAGAAAATTATTTCAGACCACCCAGTAGAGAATATCTCCCCAAGCTGATCCCATCCATATCCAAACCACGCATCCTCTGAGCAAGCTTGTTAATTTGCTCAAAGCCACATAGCACTGGGTTGAGACTCTGCAAAACTCCTAACTGAATTAGAAGCATGTTACACCTAGAACACTCAACAGCTGCAAAAAGATATTTGGCAGATGAATTTGACTCAGCTTTAATTAATATTTAAAGCTCTGTCTCCTCTTACACTACCTAACATATTAAACGTCATTATGATGCTTTTCTTTGAAAATGAGTAAATCTTCCAAATTAAACACTTGGGGTTTGGAAGTATGGAACCCATTCAGAGATGCAAATTTATAATCACAACTCTAAAAATAAGCTATATAAAGATCCATTTATTGATACCATACTGTGCAGAACAAAAGTTTCAAAAGCTTTTGTCCCTTGATCTGGGCTGTTTCCCTTCACATTAAAACAATGCTCAATTAGGCCAAGGTGTAAGTTGTCTAGGAAGGAGGAATAGAGGCACTGTCTAGTAATTGCTCCTATTTTCAAACAATTAACTGACCTCATCTTTGTTGATTTCTGTAAAAAAAACAGCCTCCAGAGAAGATCTGTCCAATGGAACCAAGAAAGTTTTTAAAGTCACGACGTGTAAGGAACGTGACCCTGAACAGTGTCAATCGAAATGCTAGCTCAAAGAACGGGACATATAGTACTTCTCCATTATGACAGCTGACTGTCATCTGTAATAAAAGTGTCATGCTGCAATGATCATGTGTGCAATGAACTAAGAAATGGATTCAATGCTAATCCCTGTGTAACCATTCCAATATCACTTTATAAACCAGAACCACATACAATACCAACAATTACTATATGGAAGTTTAACCCAGCATTAACAAACTGGAGTGTCCTTGAAAGCTGCCTCTAGCATAACTCCATTACAGTTCAAGGCATCAAAGTTTGGAATTCAAACCCAGAGCCATCTATAAGAAGTCTCTGTACATACTGGAATGTGTGGGTTTCTCCAGATGCTCCTACAGTCCAAAGATGTACTGGATTGGTAATTGTAAATTGTCTCGTAATTAGATTAGGGTTAAACTGGGGTTGTCAAGGGGTTGCTATGGTGACACAATCTAAGGGCCAGAAGGGCCTACACCATGCTGTATCACTAAATAAATAGCTTGCGGTCCAAGGTATTTTCTCCTCCAGCACCCCATGTCACAACACTGCCAATCCCCACTTTAAACTCATATTACTGCTGTATTAAATTGCCCTGCGTCATTTCCAATCCATAGAACAAAATATCCAGACGCATCACTCTCACGTTCTTCACTTCACAACTGACATAACACAGACCTACCCAAGGATCTTATTCCAAATCATTGTCCACCTCCACCCTCCCGATACATCCCAATGGACTGTCCAATCACTCCTTCCAAGAAACCCAATAGGCTAGATTTGAGCAGCATGACACAATTTAAAAATCCTAATCCTAAGGCATTATGAAAATTCTTGGACTCCAGACAGACAAATGGCTAGGTTCCAATGACCTGCATCCTAACTGAAATGGGTGTAGTAGACAGATTGGTTTAAGTTTTCAAAAACTCGCTGATTTTGGGAGGATGTCAATGGACTCAAAAAGTGCAAATATGAATGACTTGTATGACAAATAAGAATGGAAGAAGGCATTTGGTAGGAAACTATAGGACAATTGGTTTTACATCTACTGCTGGTAAGAAGCTAGAGTCAATGATCAAAATTGAAACAGCTAATCATTTAGAAAAGCTTATCATAACCAAACCAAGCAAATTTTCAAGTTCTTGAGGTTGCAATAAGCAGAGTAGGTAAGAGGGGAACCTGTCAATGTGGTGTATTTGGCCTTCCAAAGGGCATCTGACCAAATTCCATATATCAAAACCTTGTACAAGAGCACATAGTTTTGGAGAAAGTGGATTGCCATTGTCTGAAAATTGCTGATCACATAGAAAATAATGGTAGAAAGTAGATGGGCATTTTTCAAGCCGCAGTGAAATAATGAAGTACCCAATAGATCTGTTTTTGGACCACAATTATTAATGATCCTGAGAAAGGAACAGAATGCAAGTTATCTAAGTTTGCCAATGACAACATGTTATAACTAAGATAACTGGATTCCACATCACCATGTAAATAGGATGAATGAGTGGGTGAAAACCTAGCAAATGGAGTTTAATGAGGGAAAATGTGAGGTAATGCACTTCGGTAAGAGGAATTAAAAGGCAGATTGTATAGATGGAAAGAGACTGAAAAAGAGAGAGGTACAGAGGTATTCAAGCGTACTCATACATGAATTACAAAAAGGTGGAAGGCAGATGCAGGAAGTAGATAAAAGGACAAAAGGAACCTTAACTTCTATTGCAAAATTGAAATTAGAAACTGGGAAGTATTATTACAAATGGAATAAGGTATTGGTGAGGCAATCTGGAGTGCTATGCAGTTTTGGTCTCCTAACCCAGAAAAGAATATAACAGAATTAGACTCAATCCAAAAGAGAATCTGTAAGTTTTATTCCAGAGATAAACTACCCCATCACAAGTAGCTTAACTCAAATCACTTGAGTTTAGAAAAATGATAGAGATTTTACTAAAACATAAGATCCTAAAGACACCTGATAAGGTAGATATTGAGATGTTTCCATTTCTGGAAGAGTTTGATCAAGGAAACACATTAACAAGGAGCCAGGCATTTCAAACGTGTAATAAACATTAATGTCTTCTCAGAGGCGGTCTACCACAGAGAACTGTGGAAGCTAAGTCAAGAGAAGTGCTTAAGATATATATCTGAAAGATCCGGACTGAGGGTTATGGGGACCTGGCAATGAAGACTTTAGGGGTCAAGTGGGCTACTACTTATTTTTCTGTTCTGAATGGCCCGTCCAACCAGCCAGCCCACACCTCTGGTGACTCAATCACTGCTCCCATGGACACCCCAAAGGCCTGACCTCCGTCCCTCTTCGAACACAATAGTGGTTTGCTCCAATGCCCCTGTCACTTCCTATCCCTCTCCCTTCTCACACTGCCCCATAACCCACGCATGCCACCTCCCCGGCTGCGCTGGAAGACCTCTACCCGCTTTGTTCCATATCACAGCAGGGTCCCAGACGAACACTGACCACAGGCACACTCGCCGCAGCCTGCGGCCTGTGTCGGCGCTTGTCCGCCTCAGAACCGGCGCGGCCCGGGTCGCCGCTAACGCCAGCCCACGCCAGGACTCCCACTCACCATGAGCTCAATGGTCTTATCCTCGATGACCGAGTCCGCCTCCATCCCGATGAACTGAGGTGAATTTAGTGAGAACTGACCCCAGCCTATCCGCCTTCCGCTCCGACAGTGTCTGACGCAATCACGCTGACGTAGTGTCGGAGCGTCACGCGTCTGACGTCACCGGTTCTGCAGGGGGGAAATCGGACTCTGGCGCTGGTACATTTTGCATCCCAACGACGGGGAGCGGGTACGTTTACCCGAAAGCCTTTGAGAAACATCCTTGATGTCCGATGTCTGGCAAGAAAGCAGATGTGGTCTGCACGTGGCAACTAATTGACTGGAGCCTCACCCGAGCCCTGAGACATTGGCCTGGTTTTAGAGGATTTCACATACTGGCTGTGTTACACCTTGGTATGAAAACACCAATGGCCTATAAAAGATAGTGGATACGGCCTTCCCCACCATTGACATCTACAGGAAGTGCTGCCCCAAGAAAGCAGCATCCATTATCCGGGATCCTCAACATCCAAGTCATGCTCTCTTCCTGCTTCTACCATGAAAAAGAAAGTACAGATGTCTCAGGGCACACACCATCAGTCTCAGGAACAGTCGTTACCCCCAAACCATCAAGCTCTTGAACCAAAGGATATTCACCTTAAACCTATCGACTCACTTTCAAGGGCCCTCCATCTCATGTTTTCGATATTTATTATAGGCAATAGGTGCAGGGGTAAGCCATTCAGCCCTTCAAGCCAGCACCACCATTCAATGTGATCATGGCTGATCATCCACAATCAGTGATACAGAGCTGGAGAAGAGAAAGGATCGTGGGACGGGAGGCCTAGGGAGAAAGAAAGGGGGAGGGGAGCACCAGAGGGAGAGAAAGAACAGGCAGAGAGAAAAAACAACTAAATATGTCAGGGATGGGGTAAGAAGGGGAGGAGGAGCATTAGCGGAAGTTAGAGAAGTCAATGTTCATGCCATCAGGTTGGAGGCTACCCAGCCAGTATATAAGGTGTTGTTCCTCCAACCTGAGTGTGGCTTCATCCTGACAGTAGAGGAGGCCATGGATAGACATATCAGAATAGGAATGGGACGTGAAATTAAAATGTGTGGCCAATGGGAGATCTTGCTTTCTCTGGCGGACAGAGCGTAGGTGTTCAGCGAAACGGACTCCCAGTCTGCGTCAGGTCTCACCAATATATAAAAGGCCACACCGGGAGCACCAGACGCAGTATACCACACCAGCCGAATCACAGGTTAAGTATCACATTTCCAGTTCTTAGCTTCATCCCACCCCCTCCAGTCTTCTCTTATCATTTCGGATTTCCCCCTCCCCCTCCTACTTTCAAATCTCTTAGTATCTTTCCTTTCAGTTAGTCCTGACGAAGGGTCTCAGCCCGAAACGTCAACAGTGCTTCTGCTATAGATGCTGCCTGGCCTGCTGTGTTCCATCAGCATTTTGTGTGTGTTTAAATTTCCAGCATCTGCAGATTTCCTCATGTTTGATCCACAATCAGTACCCTGATCCTGCCTTCTTCCCATATCCCTTGACTCAACTATCTTTAAGAGCTCTATCTAGCTCTTTCTTGAAAGCATCCAGAGAATTAGCCTCCACTGCCTTCTGAGGCAGAGCATTCCATAGATCCACAACTCTCTGGGTGAAAAAGTTTTTCCTGAACTCTGTTCTAAATGGCCTACCCCTTATTCTTAAACTGTGGCCTCTGGTTCTGGACTCCCCCAACATCGGGAACATGTTTCCTGCCTCTAGCGTGTCCAATCCCTTAATAATCTTATATGTTTCAATCAGATCCTCTCTCATCCTTCTAAATTCCAGTGTATACAAGTCCAGTCGCTCCAATCTTTCAATATATGGCAGTCCCACCATCCCGGGAATTAACCACGTGAACCTACACTGCACTCCCTCAATAGCAAGAATGTTCTTCCTCAAATTTGGAGACCAAAACTGAACACAGTACTCCAGGTGTGGTCTCACAAGGGCCCTGTACATCTGCAGAAGGACCTCTTTGCTCCTATACTCAACTCCCCTTGTTACAAAGGCCATTAGCTTTCTTCACTGCCTGCTGTACCTGCATGCTTACTTTCAGTGACTGATGTACAAGAACACCTAGATCTCGTTGTACTTTCCCTTTTCCTAACTTGACATCATTCAGATAGTAATCTGCCTTCCTGTTCTTGCCACCAAAGTGGATAACCTCACATTTATCCACATTAAACTGCATCTGGCTACTCACCCAACCTGTCCAAGTCACCATGCATTCTCCTAACATCCTCCTCATATTTCACACTGCCACCCAGCTTTGTGTCATCTGCAAATTTGCTAATGTTACTTTTAATCCCTTCATCTAAATCATTAATATATGTTGGAAATAGCTGCAGTCCCAGCACCGAGCCTTGCTAGTCTAGCACCCACTAGTCACTGCCTGCCATTCTGAAAAGGACCCATTAATCCCTACTCTTTGTTTCCTGTCTGCTAACCAGTTTTCTATCCATGTTAGTACCCTACCCCCAATACCATGTGCTCTAATTTTGCCCACTAATCTCCTATGTGGGACCTTATCAAAGGCTTTCTGAAAGTCCAGGTGCACTACATCCACTGGCTCTCCCTTGTTCATTTTCATAGTTACATCCTCAAAAAATTCCAGAAGATTAGTCAAGCATGATTTCCCCTCCATAATGACTCGGACTGATCTTGTTACTGCTATCCAAATGTGCCACTATTTCATCTTTTATAATTGACTCCAGCATCTTCCCCAGCATTGATGTCAGGCTAACTGGTCTATAATTCCCAGTTTTCTCTCTCCCTCCTTTCTTAAAAACTGGGACAACATTAGCTACCCTCCAATCCTCAGGAACTGATCCTGAATCTATAGAACATTGGAAAATGATTACCAATGCATCCACGATTTCTAGAGCCACCTCCTTAAATACTCTGGGATGCAGACCATCAGGCCCTGGGGATTTATCAGCCGTCAGTCCCACCAGTCTACCCAACACCATTTTCTCCCTAATGTGAATTTCTTATTGCTTATTTATTTATTATTTCTTTACTTTTGTATTTGCACAATGTGTTGTCTTTTGCACACTGGTTGAAAGTTGGTGTGGTGATTCAATGATTCTATCATGATTATTATTCTATTAAGGATCTATGGAGTCCGCCAGCAAGAAAATGAGTCTTAGTGTTGTATATAGTGACATACATGTACTTGGTAATACATTTACTTTGAATGTAAACACACATATAGATGACACCTCACTATTCCCTTGAGGGGCCTTTTGTACGTAGGTTCATTCTCCTCAGCATAAAAGGGAGCAAAGGTTTTGAATACCAGGTGACAAAAAATCTTTGTCAGCATGGATGAGTTGGGCTGAAAGACCTGTTGCTGTGCTGTATAATTCTAACTTCATAACTTTAAGAGGACTGGGGTAAGGATTTAGCCTTGCTTGAGATCTGTTCTCACTGATTTGATCTGTGGTAGGTTCACTAGTTAGAATCATAATTTGTATATCATTTTGTTGCAAATATAGAATGGGGATGAATTTCTGAGGGAAACCGAATTGGAGAAATACTCTTCACAGTCCATGGAAATACTGTTAGTCTTTTGAATAATGCTTTGTGAAAATAGACTCGATAGAAAGAAGCACCAACCCTATGATAGACGCAGTGTTTTCCTCTTTTCGTAGGTTCTATCAGTACACAGCAGAATGGTTGCCATACTAACCTGTCAGGATATTTTCTGATGTTGTCCCTGGCATGTTCTGAAATACTTTGCAGATCAACTGGTGGGGTATTTACAGATATCTTAACCTTTCACTGCTTCAAGCTGAGGTTCCCACCTGGTGTAAGGAGACCACTAACACCTGGTACCTAAGGAACTCTTCTCAGGTTTCCAGCCAGGTACAGGTGTTGATATTAACCAGCGTTTTGATGATAAACTTTGCAATCTTCATCAGGGATGGTGCCTGGGTATGTCCAGTCCAGTGGTATTTATAGCCCTGTCATCCCTCCCTCAAAATTGGAGGAGGACTAACCAATCAGGTTTCTGCTTTCCCACTTTGATTGCAATGAAATTTCTGTTCTTACTTAGAGCAAGACCTTCTAATACTAGAGGAAAACAATTTTAACAAAGACAAAGTTGTCACTCCAAGTAAGAACTGAAATGAGATTGTAAACAAGGTGAGGCCACGAAAAACCTGATTGATTAAGAACTAACCAATCAGGAGGGACAGATGATAGGGGTACAAATACCATCAGACTAGATGTGCACAGACATCACCCTTGTTGAAGATGGCAGAGTTTGAAATTAAAAAGACGGTTAAAAAAAAATAGACACCTGCCCCAGCCAGAAGCCCAGGAGGACTTAATTTGTCATATATGCTGGGAAAGCACTAGATTATTTTTAACCTATGTTTTTGATTGGTCAGGGCACGAAGGAATATGGGAGGGGGGGAAGGGGGAAGAGAGCAGATTAGGGCTGAGGAGGAAATGGATCAGACATGATGAAATGACAGAGCAGACGCTATGGGCCAAATGCTCTGATTTTTCTCCTATATCTTATGGACTTTGTTATCTTTATGGACTATTGCCTATTGACTACAGATTCATTAATATAACTTATTACTCTATTTTCTTAGAAGTTTGCAAATATTCAGCATGTCATTTGACAAAATTCTATACATGTATGGTGGAGTATATATTGACTGGCCGCATCACTGCCTGGATGCAAACACCAATGTCCATGAGTGGAAAAGTCTACAAAAAGTAGCAAATACAGCCCAGAATATTACAGGTAAAGCACGTGAACCATTGAGCACATTTGCACAGAGTGCAGTCGCATGAAAGCAGCATCCACCATCCAGGCCACACTCTCTTCTTGCCGTTGCCATCAGGAAGGTACAGCAGTCTCAGGATTCAGTCAGCCAGGTTCAGGACCACAGCCATTAGGGGATAACTCACTCATCCCATCACTTAACTGTTCCCACAACCTATGTACTCTCTTTCAAGGACCTTTCATCTCATGCTCAATATTTATTGCTTATTTATTTTAGCTATTTTTATTTGCATTTGTTGTCTTTTGCAGATTGGTTTGTCTGGCTGTCCTGTTCGTGTGTGGTCTTCACTATTGTGTGTCATGTATTTTCTGCGAATGCCCACAAGAAAATGAATCTCAGGGTTCTATATAGGGACACATGTACTTAAAAAAGTACTTTAAACTTTGAATTCCAAGCAAACTGATTACCAGATTCTGAGATCTAGGAGTCAACATCTCCCTCTGCAACATCCTGACCAACAGACCCCAATCAGCAAGAATAAGCAGCAACACTATTATTCTAAATAATGGTTCTCCACCCTCAGCTCCCTACACTCATGACTGTGCGACCAGATTCTGCTCTAATTCCATCCAAAAGTTTGCAGATGATACCACTATAGTGGGCTGTATCTCAAATAATAATTGGTCAGAGTACAGGAAGGAGATAGAGTTTAGTAAGCTGTCCCTCGATGTCAGCAGAACAAGTGCTGATCATTGACTTCAGGAAGGTGGAGGGAGGGTGGTGGTGCATGTACTCCTGTTTACATTACCAGTGCCAAGGTTGAGAGAGTTCCGAAGAGTGAAGATTACCATACACTCTACCGGTCCAACCACGTTGATGCCAAGGCCACCTCCAGATCCTCAGAAAACTAAAGAAATTTTGAGCAGCAGCCAATTGAAGATCCGACACATGAACATAACTCACTCAGGTTCATTGATTTAAGTACACAAGGCATCAACTTGTGGATGACCAGCAGAGGAAATTCACAGCCACCAGGTATCTGGCACCAAGTCTGGCTCTTGTCATTCAGAACAGAAGGGGGGAGAAGAGGCAAGCTGCGGTGATAGATGATTTGTTAGGGGACTAGAAAGGAGGTTTCTGTATGTCATGTTGCCTCCTGGGTGCCAGGGTCTGGGACATCTCGGATTGAGTCCTCGGGTGAACAGCCAAAGGTCGTGGTCCATGTAGGTACCAATGACATGGGTAGGAAGTGTGAGAAAGTTGTGTAAAGTGAGCCCAGGTTTAAAGGGCAGCACCTCCAGGATAATGACTTCAAGATTACTAACCATGCTGTATGTAAGTGAAGCCAGAAATGGGTAGATTTTACAGTTTAACGTGTGGTTAAGGAGTTGGTAAAGTGTGGGGGAGGTTGCACAAGATTTTTGGATCACTGGGCTCTCTGCCAGGGAAGGTGTGACCTGTATAGAAGAGTCAGTTTGCACCTGAACTGGAGGGGGAGTAATATATAAGTGAGAAGGTTTGCTAGTGCCAGAACAAATTGTGACGAGAGTCCTTAATGAGGATGGCTTGGACACAAATGCTGGAGTATCCAAAGCATGGATGGAGACAGAATCGGAACACAGAACAAAGCTAGATGAAATCAATAGTAGGGCTAAAGTCAGATGTCCCTTAAACACACTATTCTTGGCGCCCAAAACATGATTACCAATTAGCAGGACCATCCTGAACTGCCAGCTATCTATACTCCCAGGTGTTAAGAGCATCTAAATGCCAGAAGTTGATGTGGTTTGGAGCATTTTGTAGCAGGATTTCCTTCCCTACAGCCAACTCCTATCGGCCCTGGCTGCTCAGAGAGGCGGTGATGGATGAAAGCTGATCAAAAATGTCATTTTCAGATACCCAGTACTTCTCCTCAGGTTCGAATCCTTCCCAGTCCATGAGGTATTACCGAACACCTTGAACAGTATGCGAGTCCAAAAGCCTTTTCACCATGAAATCTTGTTCCCCCTCGATAAACCTGGGTGGCAGCAGGGCTGTTGGTGGTGGGGTTTTAATGTAGAGATAGAAACAGAAAACCTACAGCACAATACAGCCTACAATGCTGTGCGAACACGTAATTACTTTAGAAATTACCTCAGGTTACTCATAATGTTGCATTAAATGAAGTGTTGAGATTGCTTTAACCTTCCAGTTCTAGTCTCTTCATTATTGGAATTGGTTTATTATTGTCACATGTACCAAGATACAGTGAAAATCTAATCTTGCATTCTGTTTATACAGATCAAATCATTAAACAGTGCATTAAGATAGGGCTAAGTAAAATAGTAACAATGCAGAATAAAGTGTAACAAAGCTACTGAAACAGGAGAGCAAGTAAACAATAAAGTGTAAGATCATGAAGAGGTAGTATGTGAGGCCAAGAGTCTGAGAGTATAAGAGCTCTATTCAAAAACATGACATTGGGATAGAAGCTGTTCTTGAGCCTATTGGTGCATACTTGTATCTTCTGCCTGTTGAGATAGAAGAAAGCATGTCCAGGCTGGGTTTGGTCTTTGATTATGCAGGATGCTTTACTGAGGCAATGAGATGTACACCATCTGGAAAGCTATCTCCTGAAATTACACCTCACAGTTCTGTAAGGGGCTGCTTTAAGAAAACCATTTGGCCACCTGCCTTAACACAGAGGGCAGTGAATCTCTGGAATTTTCTGCCTTGAGTTGTGAAGCTAGATTATGTGTATTTAAAATGAAAATAGATAAGTATTTGAAATAGATATAAGAGTTGAGGATTATGGAGAACTAGCACAGAAGAAAGTACCTGGATAGAGTACCTGGCTGAGTACTGAAGACCTATACTAACCAATTGGCTGGGGTATTTACAGATATCTTCAACCTCTGGCTCTGGCAATGTGTGATACCCACCTCCTTCAAGCAGGCTTCAGTCGTAGCGGTGCCCTAGAAGAGTGTGGTAACCTGCCTCAGTGACAGGTTATCCACAGCGATTAAGTTTCTGGTGTTAAAGCTCTTGTCTGAATGGTGACTTGGATCTGCTTCAGTTCTCCTGCCGAAGGAACAGGTCTACGGAAGATGCTCTTTCATTGGCTCTTCAACCACTCTGGAACATCTGTACAGCAAAGATGCATACATCTGGATGCTCTTCATCAATTACAGCTGGGCATTCAGCACCATCATCACTTCAAAACTAATCAATAACCTCTGAGACCTGGGCCTGAAAACACCCTTGTGCAACTGGATCTTGGACTTCCTCATTTGCAGACCCCAGTCTACCAGATGTGGAAGGTGGAACTGATCTTTTGACTCTCAGTTAAAGATTAAATTCAATATTATGTCTAATAGATGTTAGAATGTAATTAACAGTGGCCATCTTACATTCATTTAATAAAAATTGATCACATATTCAGAAAAGATCGATCCAAGCAAATAATATGTTACGATTGGTGTTAAATTCTTACAAAACTTGAAGGAAAAAGATTAAAAGAGTCAAAGTGATGACTGTGCAGACATAGAACATAGATTGAACTTTCAACAATTCAGCTACAAATGATTCTCAGCTAAGAATTAAATGTTGGCGTTGCTTGCAAAACAGGCAGTGTTGGAGTTGCTTACACAACAGTCCTTGACAAATTTCCAAGCCTCTTCTGGGGAATCAAGTCATTTTGGACTAGCATTAGGTGGAAAAATTATCAAACGACCAGGATAGCACAGAGAGGGACGAAAGTTCTTCATATGAAGTTCAGCCATCACTTCATGATATTTAATTCTTTCTGCATAAACCTCAGGAGCAAAATCTTCAACTATATGAAACTCTACTCCATTGTAAATTAGCTTCCCCCGCTTCCTGGCATCTTGAAGAATTGCTTCTTTAGTAGCAAAATAATGCAGATACAGAATCACCGGACACAGTTTCATCTCAACCGAAGGCTTCGGACGGGGGATTCGGTGAGCTCCATCTATTAATGGAGAAGTTTCGAGAACCTCACTAAAAAGTGAGTATAACTTATTCATTAAAAACTTTAATGGCTCACCAGTTTCCATATTTTCAGGCAAACCCAGTATACATAAATTCATCCTTCAACTTCTGCTTTCCCGATCGATCGTTTTCTTCTTAATTCTTGATAATTCCGAAGAAACCTGAACAATTCTCTTTCCCATGGTAGAGATCTTTAATTCCTGTTCTTTAATCACTTGATGTATTGTCTTCTGTTGTCTTCCAATTCTATTGGTATCCACTTTAAGCGTTTGATATTGAGATTCCAGATTCCTCAAAGATTCCTGGGCAGCAGAGACAGTTTTTTCAAGCTTTTCATTAGCATTCGTCAGTTTATCAATTTTAGAGTCCACCATTCCAATCTTGGTATTGGTATCTTGCATCAAAGAAAACTTTCTTTCTGGAGTATAGGCTTCCTCTGTCTCCTTTGTTAATTTGGTTTGTTCAGTTTCAGAAACAATTTTGCCATGTCTTAATTCCTTTCCAGTTCGGGTTCCAGCCATCATAATTAAATTGTAAATCCTTCACTAAAAGTAATGAATCTTCAAGTTTAAACAATAGTAGCGGTGAAAAGTAGGTTGTAAAAGGATGGAATAGAGCCAACAAGTGTCTTACTCCATGAGCTGCCCAGAAGAGGCTCCAATGTCTTATCTTTCACCGTGTGTCCAGAATGAATTCATCCACATGATGGCATCTACTCTTCGCCAGGGTTTACTGAGAAGCATTCATAAAGCCAAGTACTATGGTGTCATGTTCAACTTGACTCCTGATCAGGCACACCGTGAGCAGATGTCAGAAGTAGTGAAGTATGTGGAAGGTGATTTTGAGAGGAAAACAGTCGTGTTAGAGAGTCCTTCCTTGGTTTTATCCAGATAAGGCAGAAGGATGCTAAGAGCTTGGTTGAAGACATATTGAAACAGCTAGGGAAGTACAAAATGGAGCTACAAGATTGTTGGTCACAGTGCTATGACAATGCTGCTGTGATAGCTGGACACAGAAGTGGTGTTCATCAAAGAATAAGTAAGAAAAATAACCTGGCAGTGCTTGTGAATTGCGACAATCACTCACTCAACTTGAATTTATTGTTTAATATGGAGATGAGAGCATCTTCTCGATCTTCACATTGCCATTCAGATAATGCTAACAATTGCAGTTTCCATCGCCAGCTGTGAGAGATCATTCAGCAAGTTAAAACTAATACTTTGGTATTTGAGAGCCTCCATGGGTCAAGGCAGACTCTGTGATCTTGCTCTGCTGATTGTAGAAAGAGAAGAAACTGAAAAAACTGACTTTGATCAAATCATAGACCAATTTGCATCAGTGAAAGCAAGAAAGGTGCAGTTATAATTTTCATGTAGTGCCATAATTTGTTAATTAAAAGATTAATGAGCTTTACTTGCACTTTTGAGTTGATATTATGGTAAAGTTATGTAAGTCAAGTCAAGTCACTTTTATTGTCATTTTGACCATAACTGCTATGTACAATACATAGTAAAAATGAGACAACATTTTTCAGGACCATGGTGTTACATGACACAGTACAAAAACTAGACTGAACTACGTAAAAAACAAAACAGAGGAAGAAAAACTACACTAGGCTACAGACCTACCGAACACTGCATAAAGTGCATAAAATAGTGCAGGCATTACAATAAATAATAAACAAGCAGTAAGGTGTCAGTCCAGGCTCTGGGTATTGAGGAGTCTGATAGCTTGGGGGAAGAAACTGTTACATAGTCTGGTCGTGAGAGCCCGAATGCTTCGGTGCCTTTTCCCAGACAGCAGGAGGGAGAAGAGATTATATGAGGGGTGCGTGGGGTCCTTCATAATGCCATTCACTTTGCAGATGCAGCGTGTAGTGTAAATGTCCGTGATGGCAGGAAGAGAGACCCCGATGATCTTCTCAGCTGACCTCACTATCCGCTGCAGGGTCTTGCGATTCAAGATGGTGCAATTTCCGAACCAGGCAGTGATGCAGCTGCTCAGGATGTTCTCAATACAACCCCTGTAGAATGTGATGAGGATGGGGGGTGGGAGATGGACTTTCCTCAGCCTTCGCAGAAAGTAGGACTTTCTTTGATATGGAGCTGGTGTTGAGGGACCAGGTGAGATTCTCTGCCAAGTGAACACCAAGAAATTTGGTGCTCTTAACAATCTCTACCAAGGAGCCGTTGATGTGCAGCAGGGAGTGGTCATTCTGTGCCCTCCTAAGTCAACAACTATCTCTTTTGTTCACATTCAGAGACAGGTTGTTGGCTGTCAGATGTTTAGGCAGGGGCACAGCAATTTCAGTGCTTCCCATCGCTATTTTCCGTAGATATGCCCCTGGGCCTAGGCCAGGGCTCTTCCAGTCAGAAGAGAGACAATGAATGCCGCCTTTTAGCGCTCCGAATGTAACTGGGACAGCTGGAGTCCAAATACTAATGAGCATTCGACAAGGAAGCCATAGCAAGAACCCAGGTCACCCTCGAATCTCTCCGAAGTTGGAAGATGTACTGGAGCTACAGAAGGACCGACAGCCTCAGCCCTCTCCTACAAGAGTTGGTACACAGCGACCTGGAGGTCGTGTATCTCCAGGCTTTGTCTGGAAATGTTCTCGCTGTCCCGTCAGCTGATAAAGGGATCAGAAACCCCCTGGGTCCTTGTTGGCTCAATCATACTGCAACGAGAGTCCTTAACGAGGATGGCTTGCACCCGTGCAGGTGTATCCGAAGCAAAGATCGAGAACTGAGCACAAAACAAACACTAGATGAAACCATCAATAGGGCTTTCGATTAAGCACCAAACCTCAGTTCAAGTGTCACTTAAATACTCAATTTGTGGTGCCCAGATCATGATTATCAATACGTGAGCCCTTAAAGAGACCGCGCCAGCCACCTGTACTCATAGAAAACCTACCGCGGCCCTCAAATTTGTGCCAAACATGTCCCTTCCTTACAAATTAGTAGGCTTACCTATAGCCCTCTATCTTACTAAGCTCCATGTACCTATCCAAAAGCCTCTTAAAAGATCCTATCGTATCTGCCTCCACCACCGTTGCCAGCAGCCCATTCCACACACTCACTGCTCTCTGAATAAAAAACTTAACCCTGACATCTCCTCTGTACCTACTCCCCAGTATCTTAAATCTGTGTCCTCTTGTGGCAACCATTTCAGCCCTGGGAAAAAGCCTCTGACTATCCACACGATCAATGCCCCTCATCATCTTATATACCTCTATCAGGTCACCTTTCATCTTCTGTTGCTCCAACGAGAAAAGGCCGAGTTTACTCACCTATTCTCATAAGGCATGCTCCCCAATCCAGGCAACATCCTTGTAAATCTCCTCTGCGCCCTTTCTATGACTTCCACATCCTTCCTGCAGTGAGGTGTCCAGAACTGAGTACAGTACTCCAAGTGGGGTCTGACCAGGGTCCTATATTGCTGCAACATTACCTCTCGGCTCCTAAATTCAATTCCACGACTAATGAAGGCCAATACATAATATGCCTTCTTAAGCACAGAGTCAAACTGTGCAGCTGCTTTGAGAGTCCTTTGGACTTGGACCCCAAGATCCCTCAGATCCTCCACACTGCCAAGAGTCTTACCATTAATACTATATTCTGCCATTGTAGCGATGTGCTACACACAGCGCTGAAATAACGACAAGCAGTCGGTAAGTCGTTTCGAGACTAGTTTATTCAAACTTCGTGGTACTGGCATTTAATCCCTAGCACCCGCCCTCTCCAGGCGGAAATGACGTCAGACGTGCATTACCAAAGTCTCTCCCCGTGTGCTGGCTATTTGTGAGCCGGTTCGCCTGCGCAGAAAGTGGGTCGCCACATGACCCCCCCCCCCCCACAGAACTGGCGATACACCCCCCAATGTCCACAGTCTGGATCAGCCCGTTTGGGAGGTCTGCCTCTGTGCCGCGGTGCCTGAACCTCGACCGGCTGCGCCAAGTCCACATGGTCTGGTTTGAGTCGGTCCACCGTGAAAACCTCCTCTCTCCCTCCAATGTCCAGAACGTACGTGGACCCGTTGTTGTTGATCACCTTGAACGGCCCCTCGTACGGCCACTGTAGCGGTGCCTGGTGTCCACCCCTTCATACAAACACAAACTTACAGTCCTGCAGGTCTTTGGGTACATGGGTCGGGGTCCGTCCGTGCTGTGAAGTGGGTACGGGGGCCAGGTTGCCGAGCCTCTCGCATAGTCTGTCCAGGACTGTTGTGGGTTCTTCCTCTTGCCCCCTTGGAGCTGGTATGAACTCTCCCGGGATGGCCAGGGGTGCGCCGTACACCAACTCGGCCGAAGAGGCGTGCAGATCCTCTTTAGGTGCTGTGCAAATTCCAAGCAGGACCCAGGGAAGCTTGTCCACCCAGTTAGGTCCTCTCAGGCAGGTCAAGAGAGCCAACTTCAAGTGACGGTGGAAGCGTTCCACTAGTCCGTTCGACTGTGGATGGTAGGCAGTAGTGTGGTGTAGCTGCGTTCCCAACAGGCTGGCCACAGCCGACCACAGGCTGGAGGTGAACTGGGCGCCTCTGTCGGAGGTAATGTGGGCCGATACCCCGAAGCGTGCTACCCAGGTTGCAATCAGTGCTCAGGCGCAGGAATCGGCAGATGTGTCATGAGTGGGACTGCCTCTATCCCACTAGTCAGAGTGAACTGGTCTACCATAGTTAGGAGGTACCGCGCTCCTCGGGACACTGGTAGGGGGGCCCACGATATCCACGTGAATGTGGTCGAACCTCCGGTGGGTGGGTTCGAACTGCTGCAGCGGGGCTTTAGTGTGCCACTGCACCTTGGCTGTTTGGCACTGCGCGCACATTCTGGCCCATTCACTGAACTGCTTGCGAAGTCCATGCCACGTGAACTTGCTGGAGACCAGCTGGATGGTTATCCTCATAGATGGATGCGCCAAACTGTGTATGGAGTCGAAAACTCGCCGCCTCCAGGCTGCCGAGATGATAGGGCGAGGTTGGCCGGTAGCCACGTCGCACAAGAGGGTCCTCTCACCTGGGCCTACAAGAAAGTCCTGCAGCTGCAAACCTGAGACTGCGGTCATGTAGCTGGGCATCTTGTCGTCTGCCTACTGCTCCTCCACCAGTGCTGCATAGTCCACCCCCAGGGACAGGGCCTGGACAGCTGGTCTGGAGAGTGTGTCCGCCATGACGTTGTCCTTTCCCGAGACATGCTGGATGTCCGTCGTGTACTCAGAAATGTAGGACAGATGTCGCTGCTGGAGAGCCAACGAGGGATAGGACATTTTCGTGAATGGGAAGGTCAACGGTTTGTGGTCCGTGAACACGGTGAACGGCCTGCCTTCTAGGAAGTACCTGAAATGCCGGATTGCCAGATACAGTGCCAACAGCTCCCGGTTGAAAGCACTGTACTTGTGCTTGGGTGGTCGTAGGTGCTTGCTGAAGAACGTCAGGGGTTGCCAGTGCCCCTTGATGAGCTGCTCCAGCACCCCACCGACTGCTGTGTCGGATGCATCCACCATGAGGGTGGTCGGAACGTCTGGTCTGGGCTGCACCAGCATCGCGGCATCTGCCAAGGCTTCCTTGGCTTTAACAAAAGCGGTCTCGGCCTCCTTGTACCAAATAATGTCCTTGCCTTTACTTGACATCAGGGTGTACAAAGGGCGCATGATACGGGCTGCTGAGGGGAGGAAACGGTGGTAGAAGTTCACCATACCAACCAACTCCTGTAGGCCTTTGACCGTGTTGGGTCAGGCAAAGTGGCGGATCGCGTCTACCTTGGCGGGCAGAGGTGTTGCCCCGTCTTTGGCAATCCTGTGGCCCAGGAAGGCGATGGTATCGAGACCGAACTGGCATTTGGCCGGGTTGATCGTGAGGCTGAAATCACTCAGGCAGGAGTAGAGCCGGCAGAGGTGGGACAGATGCTCCTGGCGACTACTGCTGGCTATAAGGATGTCATCCAAATAGATGAACGCAAAGTCCAGGTCGCGTCCCACCACATCCATTAGCCGCTGGAACATCTGTGCGGCATTCTTCAGGCCGAATGGCATTCGGAGGAACTCGAACAGGCCGAACTGGGTGATGAGTGCCATTTTGGGGATGTCTTCAAGGTGCATCGGGATTTGATGGTATCCCCGGACGAGGTCTATTTTGGAAAATATTCTTGCCCCGTGCAGATTTGCTGCAAAGTCCTGTATGTGCGGCAAGGGGTAGCGGTCTGGAGTTGTAGCCTCATTCAGTCTGTGGTAGTTGCCGCATGGTCTCCAACCCCCAGGTGATTTGGGCACCATGTGCAGGGGAGAGGCCCATGGGCTGTCGGACCTCCGTACGATCCCCAATTCTTCCATCTTGAACTCCTCCTTTGCCAGGCAGAGCTTTTCCGGGGGGAGCCTTCGTGCATGGGCGTGGAGGGGTGGTCCCTTGGTCGTGATGTGTTGCTGAACCCCATGTCTGGGCATGGCTGCCGTAAACTGCAGTGTCAGAATCGATGGAAAGTCCGCCAGAATTCTAGTGAATTCGCTGTCCAACAGCGTGATGGAATCCAGGTGTGGGGCCGGCAACTTGGCTTCACCCAGGGAGAACGTCTGGAAAGTCTCGGCATGTACCAGTCTTTTCCCTTGCAAGTCGACCATCAGGCTGTGAGCTCGCAAGAAGTCCACCCACAGGAGTGGTTTGGCCACAGCAGCCAGTGTGAAGTCCCACGTGAACCGGCTGGCGCCGAACTGCAGCTGCACTGTGCGGGTGCCGTAGGTCCGTATCGTGCTACTGTTTGCAGCCCTCAGGGTGGGTCCTGGCTTCCTGTTGCAGGTGTCGTACCCCGTCGGGGGCAAGATGCTGATTTCTGCTCCGGTGTCAACCAAGAAGCGGCGTCCCGACTGTTTGGCCCAGATGTACAAGAGGCTGACCTGGTGGCCAGCCGCCATAGTCATTAGCAGCAGCTGGTCCTGGCCCTGGCCCTTGCAGGGCGGGCAACAACGGCGGGCTTTTGTGCCCCACCGCTGGTGGTAGAAACACCACTGTTCACTGGCCTCCTCACTCTTGCCTCTGTGTTGTGTGCGCCCCCCTGCCAGGCCTGGTCTGGTCTGTTGTTAGGCGCGTTGCCTGGTAATCTGACCAACGGATGCCACGCTCTCCCTCTTGGCTTTCCACAGCACGTCTGCCTGGGTCGCCCCCTTCCGGGGGTCGCTGAAATCTGCATCAGCCAGCAGCAGATGTATGTCCTCGGGCAGTTGCTCTAGGAACGCTTGCTCGAACATGAGGCAGGGCTTGTGTCCGTCAGCCAGGGCCAGCATCTTGTTCATCAATGCTGATGGCAGTCTGCCTCCCAAACTGTCCAGGTGAAGCAGGCGGGCACCCCACTCACTCCGTGAGAGGCCTAAGGTCCCAATGAGCAGCGCTTTGAATGCTTCATATTTGCCTTCTTCCAGGGGCGACTGTATGAAATCCACAACCTGGGCGGCCATCTCCTGGTCAAGGGCACTCACCACATGGTAGTAACGTGTGGAATCAGCAGATATCTGCCGAACCTGGAACTGGGCTTCTGCTTGTCTAAACCACACGCGTGGTCGCAGTGTCCAGAAAGTCGGCAGTTTTAGCGAAACTGCATGAACAGACGAAGAGTCGGTCATCTTTGGTCCAAATCCCGTTTGGACCATTGGGGTCACCAATGTAGTGATGTGCTACACACAGTGCTGAAATAACGACACGCAGTCGGTAAGTCGTTTCGAGACTATTCAAACTTCACGGCGCTGACATTTAATCCCTAGCGCCTGCCCTCTCTGAGCGGAAATTACGTCAGAGGTGCATTACCAAAGTCTCCCCCCATGCGCTGGCTATTTGTGAGCCGGTTCGCCTGCGCAGAAAGTAGGTCGCCGCACCATCATATTTGACCTACCAAAATGAACCACTTCACACTTATCTGGGTTGAACTCCATCTGCCACTTCTCAGCCCAGTTTTGCATCCTATCAATATCCCACTGTAACCTCTGACAGCCCTCCACACTATCCACATCACCTCCAACCTTTGTGTCATCAGCAAACTTACAAACCCAACCCTTCACTTCCTCATCTGGTCATTTATAAAAGTCACGAAGAGTAAGGATCCCAGAACAGATCCCTGAGGCACACCACTGGTGACCGACCTCCATGCAGAATATGACCCGTCTGCAACCACTCTTTGCCTTCTGTGGGCAAGCCAGTTCTGGATCCACAAAGCAATGTCCTCTTGGATCCCATGTCTCCTTACTTTCTCAATAAGCCTTGCATGGGGTACCTTATCAAATGCCTTGCTGAAATCCATATACACTACATCTACTGCTCTTCCTTCATCAATGTGTTTAGTCACTCCAGGGAGTTAGAGAGTCTAAACCCAGAAGGTGGCATGGTTGGGAGCGTCTCGTAACTGTTACGTAACCCCGTAACTGGGTCACTTACCAGCAACGATAGAGAGGTCCGTTGAAGTCTGATGGTACTATTTTTAAAAATATTTATTGATAAAGGGGCACAAAAATAAGATTAATGCAAACTTACAGATAATATACGTTGTCAATACTAAATCTAAAAGCGCGGGTATAATAATAACCAATAAGAAATAGCTCTATCGTTGTCTAGGGGATAATGTATTGTCCAATGGAAATATCAAAGTCACTGTTAGTTCGTTCAAGCTGCAGCGTTTTGGGTTTAAGAGAGAGATGGTTTAACTTGCCCAGGTCTTTTATGATGCCAATCGGTTGAGTCGGGGAGTTGGGAGTTGTTAGCTAAAAGCCGTTTTCCGTGTTAGAAGCCACCAGTCCCAGGCAACGGAACTGAACGCACGTGGCCTCCTTCAAATGGCTTCCCGTTATCACGGGAGTGCTAGTGTTTCTTCTGGTGCGTCTGAGGGGCTGTTCCCACAGACCCTCTTTTATCCTGACTCGCAGGGTCGCAGACGTCAATCAGGTTGGGGTTGATGCAATCCCTCCCTCAACCAGCCCACTTTGCCTGAGGGCGTCCACGTAGTACAGTCTCCAATCCACAAAATTCACCTTCTGGAGACAATGGCCATGTCCCGTAGCTTTACGTCGCCGGGGGAACGAGACATTCCGCACGTCTCTCTCTCATTCTCCTGGGCCCCCTGACCCAACCCAACAGTGATCTTGCGATTCTCACAAAGGAGGGGGCTGCAGGCATAACATAACACAAATAGTGGAGAGGTTGTGAAGACTTATTGTTAGGACCTCAGTCAAAGTCAGGAACCGAAAGGTTGAGCATGGTGCGTCTAATGTCTTATACTGTATATTTCAATGCAAGAAATAACGTAAGAATGACAGATAAGCTCAAGGCATGGATCAACACATGGAATTATGGTAATGTAGCCATTAGTGAGACTTGGTTGCAGGAGGTGCAGGTCTGGTAGCTCAGTATACCGGGATTCCATTGTATTAGATGTGACAGGGCGAGAGGGATTAAAGGAGAAGGGGTGGGTATTACTAGTCAGGGAAAATGTCACAGCACTGCTCTGTCAGGATGACTGGAGTGAGGCATTCTGGGTAGAACTGAGGAATAAGAAAAGTATGACCACATTAATGGGGTTCTATTACAGACCACTCAACAGTCCTCGGAATTTAGAGGAATAAATTTGTAGCATGATCACAGACCGTTGCAAGAAACATAAGGTAGGTGATTTCCACATATTGCCTGGGAAACCCATACTGCAAAAGGACTAGATAAGGTAGAGTTTGTCAAATGTGTTCAAGGAAAGTTTCCTTCATCATAGTACATAGAAGTCCTAATGAGAGAGCGTCCAATACTGGATCTGCTATTAGGGAACGAGACGGAGCAGTGACAAAAGTTTGTGTTGGGGAACACTTTGCATTTAGTGGTCAATATGTTGTTAGCTTCAATGTAAATATGAAAAAAGATTGGTCTCGTCTGCAGGTATTGATTCTAAATTGGAGAAAGGCCAGTTTTGGTGGTATCAGAAATTATTTGGCAAGTGTGGATTGGGACAGGCTGTTTTCTGGCAAAGGTGAACTTGGTAAGTGGAAGACCATCAAAATTAAAATTTTGAGAGTGCAAAGCTTGTATGTGCCTGTCAGAATAAAAGATTAAGGTAACAGGTTTAGGGAACCTTTGTTTTCAAGATATATTGAGGCCCTGGTTTAGAGAAAAAAGGAGGTGCATAGCAAGTATAGGTAAGTAGGATAAACGAGGTGCTTACAGAGTATAAGAAATGCAAGAGAACGCTTAAGAAATCTTGGTATCATCTGCAAATACACTAGACATGTACTGATTAAGGATACTCAGCACAGTGTCGTGTGTGGTAGATTGTGTCTAAACAATACTATATAGATTTTTCAGGAAGTTACCCAGAAAGTTGATGAGAACAAGGCAGTGGATGTTGTCTACATGGAGTTTAGCAAGGCAAGTTGCAATGTTCTTCATAGGAGATTGATCCAAGATTCAGTTGCTCAGCATTCTAGATGAGGTAGTAAATTTGAAAGACATTGATTTTGTTGGTGAAGCCAGAGAGTGGTATCAATGATCTGGATGATAACCATGAGAAAATCTGAAAACCCACCACCAAGCACATCTTTCTCCCCCTCCCTCCCCCCACATCCCTCCCCCACCCCCCCCCCCCCATCTCCACTTTTCGTAAGGATCACTCCCAATGTAACTCACTTATTCAGAAATCTCTCCCGGTACTTATCTTTAAAAGTGAATTAAGTGCTACTCCTGCCCCTACGACTCCTCCATCACTAGCTTTCTGGGCCCCAAACAGTCCTTCCAGGTTAGGTGACACTTCACCTGCAAATCTGTTAGGGTCATCTACTTGTAACCCCCTGGGTCGCCTCAGGCTCACTCAGCTCATTCCTGTCTGGGGGAGCAGCCTTCAGCCCCACCAAAATGGGTAATCAGCTGGTGTGGATGCTGTGTGATGTCCCCGCCTCGCCCAAAAACAGACAGTACACCGCATGCGATTAAATGAGTACAATTTATAACCGTTACTATAACTAAGTGATTAATAACGATACAGTATATATGAAGGAAAAAAATAAAGAAAAGGCACCAAACTTATCAAAGTCCAAACCACTTCGTGCACAACCGTTGGAGCTCAATTACTGAAGTCTTCTGGCCACCATTCAATCCCCTCCGAACTCCTCGACTCGCAGCTCAGGACCATCCGAAGTGGTCAACCAAGCACATCTAGCTTCATCTCCTCTCCTCGGAGTACCTCCTGGCCTCGGACCCCTGCTTGGGGTCCATTCCTCGCCCAGCTTACAGCATTGCGTCCTCTCTCTCAACCTCTCGCGCCGATCTGCCCAAAAGCCCGCCAACAATAGCTTACAGACTCACAAGAAAGAACTACATTAATCCCAATTGGTTTACAAAGGAATACAATTCTCATTATCAGTAAATTTTAACCCAAACAAGCTTCCAGCACTCTCTCGCAACAAAGAAGCATCCCTGCTTTTAACAAAACAAAGAAGCCATTTTGATTACATACACAGTAACAGAAAAAAAAGAAGAAACCCCCTTTACATACTGTATCAGGTTTTGTCAGTGTGGCCTCCTGTATATCAGTGAGACCCAATGTAGATTGGTAGACCACTCTGCCAGAAGAAGTAGGATCTCCCTGTAGCCACCAATTTCAGTTCTATTTCCCATTCCATCATGTCTGCTGCCATGATGAGGCCACACTCATCATATAAGGATCAACCCCTTATATTCCTTCTGGGTAGCCTCAAACCTGATGGCATAAACATCAATTTCCCAAACTTCTGGTAATTGCAACCCCTTCCCCCCCCCACCCACCTCAACCTTCACCATTCCCCATTCCTGTTTAATTCTCTCATCTCCTTACCTGTCCATCACCTTCCCCTGCTGCTCCTCCTCCTTTATTCAATCAAGCTTCCCCTTCTCCAGTTCATTCTCTCTTCCAACAATCAAATTCCTAGCTCTTTACTTAACCCCCTCCTCCTCTCCTGGTTTCACCTATCACCTACCACCTTGTACTTCTTCCTCCCCTCCCCATCTTCTTACTCTGACTTCTCTTTCTTTCCAGTTCTGATGTTTCCAGGTCTCAGCATGAAACATTGACTATTTTCTCTTTTCCATATATGCTGCCTGATTTGCTGTATGTTGCGCTGGATAACTGGATTTGGATATTTGCAGATGACACCAAGATTAGGGGTGTAGTGACAGCGAGGAAGACTATCAGAGCTTGCAGCATGATCTGGACCAGCTGGAAAGACGGCAGATGGAATTTAATGCAACAAGTGTATGGTGTTGCAATTTGGTAGGACCAAGTATGCATGTCTTGTACAGGGCACTGAGGAGTGTTGTAGCACAAAGGGATCGGGAATATAGGTCTATAATTCATTGAAAGTGTTGTCACAGGTAGATAGGTTCGTAACTAAATCTTTTTAGTTTAGAGTCAACCCACGGAAGGCTGCTGGACTAGACAACATCCCTGGTAGAGTGCTCAGACGATGAGCAGACCATCTAGCAGATCTTCAACATCTCCCTGAGCAGCGCCACCATTCCAACGTGCTTCAAGGCCGCCACCAACATCCCTGTGCCGAAGAAGCCTTCAGTGTCCTGCCTAAATGACTACCGTCCTGTTGCACTTACATCCATCATCATGAAGTGTTTCGAGAGGCTCATCATGAAGCATATCAAGACCCTGCTGCCCTCCTCACTGGACCCCCTGCAGTTGGCGTACCGTCCCAACCGCTCAACAGATGATGCCATTGCCTCCACTCTCCACCTGGCCCTAACCCACTTGGACAAAAAAGACACATACGTTCGAATGCTGTTCATAGACTTCAGTTCAGCATTCAACACAATCATCCCTCAGAAACTGATTGGAAAGCTGAGCCTACTGGGCCTGAACACCTCCCTCTGCAACTGGATCCTAGACTTCCTGACTGGGAGACCTCAGTCAGTCCAGATCGGGAGCAGTATCTCCAACACCATCACACAGGATGGGGGCTCCCCAGGGCTGTGTGCTCAGTCCACTGCTGTTCACTCTGCTGACCCACAACTGTGCTGCAACACACAGCTCGAACCATATCATCAATTTCGCCGATGACACAACCGTGGTGGGTCTCATCAGCAAGAACGACGAGTCAGCTTACAGAGAGGAGGTGCAGCAGCTAACGGACTGGTGCAGAGCCAACAACCTGTCTCTTAATGTGAACAAAACAAAAGAGATGGTTGTTGACTTCAGGAGGGCACGGAGCAACCACTCCCTGTTGAACATAGACGGCTCCTCGGTAGAGATCGTAAACAGCACCAAATTTCTTGGTGTTCACCTGACGGAGAATCTCACTTGGTCCCTCAACACCAGCTCCATAGCAAAGAAAGCCCAGCAGCGTCTCTACTTTTTGCGAAGGCTGAGGAAAGTCCATCTGCCACCCCCCATCTTCTTCACATTCTACAGGGGTTGTACTGAGAGCATCCTGAGCAACTGCATCACTGCCTGGTTAGGAAATTACACCATCTCGGATCGCAAGACCCTGCAGCGGATAGTGAGGTCAGCTGAGAAGATCATCGGGGTCTCTCTTCCTGCCATCACAGACATTTACACTACACGCTGCATACGCAAAGGAAACAGCATTATGAAGGACCCCACACACCCCTCATACAATCTCTTCTCCCTCCTGCCGTCTGGAAAAAAGCACCGAAGCATTCAGGCTCTCATGACCAGACTATGTAACAGTTTCTTCCCCCAAGCTATCAGACTCCTCAATACTCGAAGCCTGGACTGACACCTTGCCCTACTGTCCTGTTTATTATTTATTGTAATGCCTGCACTGTTTTTGTGCACTTTATGCAGTCCTGGGTACGGCTGTAGTCTAGTGTAGCTTTCTCTGTGTTGTTTTTTATTACGTAGTTCAGTCTAGTTTTTGTACTGTGTCATGTAACACCATGGTCCTGAAAAATGTTGTCTCATTTTTACTTTGCACTGTACCAGCAGTTATGGTCAAAATGACAATAAAAGTTGACTTGACTTGACTTGACTTTTGGTAGATTGGCTTTCATAGATCAAAGATGGGATGTTATATTGAAGTTGTATAAGATGTTGGTGAGGCCTAATTTGGAATATTGTTGCTGTTTTGGACAAATTTACAAGGATGTTGCTGGGACAGGTGGTCCTGAGTTACAAGGAAAGATTGACTCTGTATTCCTTACAACGTAGAAGTTTGAGGAGAGAGTTTATGGAGGTGTACAAAATTATGAGGGGTATAGGTAAATACAAGCAGTCTTTTTCCACTGAGGTTGGGTGGGATTATAACTAGAGGTCATGGGTGAAGGGAAAGTTGAAATGTTTAAGGGGAACATGAGGGGAAGCGTCTTCAGTAAGAGGGTTGTGAAAACGTGTAATGAACTGCCAGTGCAACTGGTGCATGCCAACTTGATTTCAATGTTTAAGAGAAATTTGGACAGGTATATAGATGGGAGGGGCATGGTCCTGATGCAGGTTGATGGGAGTAGACAGTTTAAAGGGCCTATTTCTGTGCTGTATTTTTCTATGACTCTCAGTCCCCATCTACCCTTACCTCACCAAGAAAACCTGAAAGCGAGTACCACCAGACTCAACGACAGCTTCTACCCCACTGTTATAAGACTATTGTATGGTTCCCTATTATGATGATCTTGCACCTTATTGTTTAATTGCAACATACTGTACCTGTTGAAGTTTATTCTGCATTCTAATATTGTTTTACCTTGTACAACCATAATGAGTTGATCTGTATTCATCCTATCTGATTAAGATAGTTATTTTTCAGATCGATCTCTCTATCTTATCCACTGATTTGCTATCTGTGTATTTGCAAGTTTGGCTATGTATTACCAAATATAAAACTTGTGTCCATTGATAGCAGAACTTCTGTCTGACACTTCCTAGGAAACAGAGCCATGTCTGCACTTCCTTCCAAATTAGGATGGCACCTGATTATGTCACATGGGACTGAGGGTGAGCTCAGTGCGACTGGTACAACACCTGAAAGCAGCATCCATCATCAGGGATGACCCCCACCACCTAGAACATGCCTTCTTCTCACTGCTGATTCAGGAGCCTCAGGACTCTCACTACCAGGTTCAGGAACAGTTACTACCCCTCAACCATCAGGCTCTTGAACCAAAGGGGATAACTTCACTCACCCATCATTGAAATGTTCCCAAAAGCAATGGGCTCACTTTCAAGGGCTCTCCATCTCATGTTTTTTAATTAAATTGACTCTATTTCTTACATCCTTCATGAGGAGTAAAAATCTTTGTTACACCTCTGTCTAAATGTACAATGTGCAATCATAATAATTTATAATAAATAGAACAGTCAATGTGACATAGAAATACACTCAAATCAATGTGAGCTAATCAATCTGATGGCCTGGTAGAAGAAGCTGTCCCGGAGCCTGTTGGTCCTGGTTTTTATGCCGCAGTACCGTTTCCCAGATGGTAGCAGCTGGAACAGATTATGGTTAGGATGGCTTAAGTCCCCGAGTGATCCTTCGGGCCCATTTTACACACCTGTCTTTGTAAATGTCCTGAATCATGGGAAGTTCACAACTACAGATGCGTTGGGCTGTCTGCACCACTCTCTGTAGAGTCCTGCGGTTGAGGGAAGTACAGTTTCCATACAGTGATGCAGCCAGTCAGGATGCTCTCAATTGTGCCCCTGTAGGAAGTTCTTAGGATTTGGGGGCCCATACCAGACTTCAACCGTCTGAGGAGAAAGAGACGCTGTTGTGCCTTTTTCACCACACAGCTGGTGTGTACAGATCATGTGAGGTCCTCGGTGATGTGGATGCTGAGGAACTTAAAGCCGTTTACCCTCTCAACCCCAGATCCATCAATGTCAATACGGGTTAGCCCATCTCCATTCCTCTAGTCCACAATCAGCTTTTTAGTTTTTGCAAGATTGAAGGAAAGGTCATTTCCTTGACACCACTGTGTCAGAGAGATGACTTCTTCCCTGTAGGGCCTACAGTATAGGCCACCTCATTACTGTTTTGAGATTAGGCCAATCAATGTAGTGTCATCAGCAAATTTAAATTAGCAGATTAGAGCTGTGGGTGACACAGTCATGGGTAAACAGAGAATAAAGGAGGGGACTTAATACACAGCCCTGAGGGGCTCCTGTATTGATTGCTTATTTATTATTATTATTTATTCTTTTATATTTGAGGTTTGTTGACTTTTGCACTCCAGTTGGGTGGCATTTCATTGATTATGTTATTGTTATTATTCTATAGATTTAATGAATATGGTGATGTATCTATCTATCTTCTATATACAGTACTACTAAAACTCTCATGCGCTGTCTGTCTGTCTGTCACCTCCAATTAGCGCAAACGGTGCATTATAACGGCACTATTTTTGGCTAAATCGACTTAAAATGCGCTAACTTACAGAATGCAGGCAAAATTCAGGGTTATATATTCATGTAAAATTGCTGATTCGCCAAAATCAACTGGCTGCCTTTCACCCGAGAGCCGATCCGCCATCATGGAAATCGGGACGCGGCACCACGACGCATGCGCACGGTCAGCTTCAGCAGCGACACCAACCGGAGCAAAAGGGCAGAGCAGCTCTATTTCGAGTGGTCACATGTCACCATCAGCATGTGCATCATTGGGACAGATCCACCCATCAATAAGAGATCATTAAATCTTATTGTAATGATGTACTTCTCTTTCAATATTTTTATTTGTTTTTGCATAAAGGAATACAGAGCACAAGAAGATATATAAGTAAAAAAGTACCAAATACATTGTATTAAAAATACAGTTACAATCACAAAACCCTGTATTTATAAAAATTACATTAAATCATAATATTGAAATACAAAAAAATTGCTATACAGAAAAAATCTAAACCCATTATCAAAGCTGTTAGGAAAAGTAGGAAAAAAAGGGGAAAACCCTTATCATATAATAAAATATATTATTAGCCACCATCTGTACTTTTACAACAAATCAAAGGTTTTGAAAATAACTCAAAAATGGTCCCACAATGTATAAAAGTCTTGACTAAATTAAAAAACTGAACACCAGATCTTATCTAAATTTAAGAATGACATAACATCCTGTAACCCGTACTTCCTGACACCCATCAAACCCTTTGCTGCAGTCAAAGGACAGTGGTGACTATATCACATCCATTTAGGAGAGGGCCAGCTACATCATCAATAATAATCAGATTCCTCTGGTATTACTGCTTCGTACCTTCTATCCAGCATTAGGGTAAAAAAAAATGGTCAGCCTAATTATGCCACATGGAAAGAGAAGGGGAACATTATGGTCAAGCGATGATGCCGAACATCATTGGGAAGCGGCAAGGAGAAGGAGAGAACAAGAATCGGATGAGGCCAGGGATGCACGACTCCGGGATCAAAGAGTCAGGACAAAATAGATGAGAGAAGAAGAGACAGAGGAGGAGAGGCATGCACGTCTCCAGAATGACAACCACTGGCATAGAAGGAGGAGAGAGGAAGAGACAAAGGAGCTGAGAAATGCATGTCTCCAGGATCAGAGATAAACAACAAACAGATGAAGAGACAGCGCATCTGCACGTCTCCAGAATGACAACAAGAGGCACAAGGTGGCAGATCAACCAGAAATGTTGCCATCAGAAGTGTCCTTCATTAAATGAGGAAAAGCTATATTTGCCTCGCTATGCGTCTTTCTTCTTTAATAAACTGCTTTTTCTTCTTCAGTTTCCAAAGTGAAGCAATACCAATAGCATTCAGGAAAATTTTATGTTCATTCTGGTCACATTAGACTGCACTACCTTTCTCTCAAAGGGTGCCCCCAAGGTTCACCCCATTATCTAGTATGATAATAAATTTACCTTGAATTTTGAATATGTCCCAGATCTCATTGGCCTGTGGGATTTGAAAAACTTCCAAGTTGCAGAAATCATGGGATGAGATTTGCTTTGGAGAATCTCAGTAAGGTATCTTCCTCCCATCATATCCAAAATATGTTCAAATTTTCCAGAACCATAATTTAGGGAAACAAAGATGCCACTTTTACTTTGGAGAGGGTCTTAGTGATATCTGTATTATACAGGTACTCCATCGTTCACAGATTACAGGCAGAGAGCATTGTAGATCATTAGGTGTTGGCATTCAGAGAAGTCTTGGAGTTCTTTAAAGCAATTGGTTGAAAGTTAATATGCGAGCACTGCAAGCAACTGGAAAGGAACATTTAACGTTAAGGAATATTCTGAGCCCTGGTGAAAACACATCTGGAATATTACGTCCATGTCTCATGTCCCTTCCTAACGGATAGTGATAGTGGGAGTGTATCAGATGTTCACTAGAGGTTGCAAGAACATGACTGGGGATGAACCCAAGTGCGGAACACAGGTGCAGAGGCAGAGTTGGGGGTGTTAGCACTGTAGTGAGCGTGGAATAGATGTCCAGGAGCATCTTTATGTGGAGACCAGGTTCATGTAGAGAATCCAGGAGATGTGCAGAACTTAGAACGACAGTCCTAAAGGATCATAAAATGAGGTTACTCATACAAGAGTCGACCAATGAACTGGCAGCTCCTTGTTGTGATTCCAGGGTTTTTATCCTGCATTTACTGATGGAAGGCAGGTGTGTGTAATTAGTGGAACTGGGAATGATAGGAAATTAAATGAGGGGATTGAAGCCCAATTACTGAGGCAATAGCAAGGTGGGGCAATGCCCAATGGGACCATGACAGTGCCCCCCCCCAAGGGAGCCTCCAGGCCTGTCTGGATAGTCCCAATTAAAGTCCTGGATGAGGGAAGGGTCCAGGATGAAGAAGCGGGTAACCCAGGGATGCTCTTCTGGACCGTAACCTTCCCAGTCTACCAGGTATTTGAAACATCTGCCCCGACGGTGTATGCCGAATGGTTGTCGATGATATGGGCAGGAGGGAGAGTTTCAGTCAGAGGACACAAGGGGCTGATGGAAACTGGCTTTAATTGGGAAACATGAAAGGTAGGGTGGATGTGCATAGATCTTGATGACTCTCAACCTTGAAAGATCCCGGGAAGCAATGGGTGAGTTTCTAGGCTCATTTTTGAGCAAGATGTCCTCCTCTTTTGGAAGGAGACAGCGAGGCTTTGAGAAGAAGTGCGGCGGTGGCCATTTTCAAATAGTATCTCAGATCGGAGTTCTGAAAGGCGGGACTGCGCAGGCACGTGAAGGAAGCCTGGGAAGGAGGGAAGATATAAAAAGAACGCAGCCTTAAGCAGCGGGCAGCTTCATTTGCGGGCAGCTTCATTTGCAGGCAGCGGAGTGAGCCGGGAGCAGAGTGTAGGGCTTGGGCTCAGAGGGCTTAGGCAGAAGAGGGCACAGAAGGCTTATCTTTTAGTTCTCCTTGTTATTTTCAGTTATTTGGGAGGTATGAGTGTGAGGGCAGCTTGTTGTTCTCGGTGTCAGATGTGGGAGATCCTGGAGTCTCCGAGCCTCCCGGACGTCCACATCTGCGCCAGGTGCGCCGAACTGCAGTTCCTGAGGGACCGAGTTAGGGAACTGGAGCTGCAGCTCGATGACCTTCGCCTGGTCATAGGAGAGTGAGGAGTTGATAGAGAGGGGTTACAGGCAGGTGGTCACTCCGGGGCCACGGGAGGCAGATAGGTGGGAGATAGGTGGGTCACGGTCAGGAAGGGGAAGAGGCAGGTACTAGAGAGTACCCCAGTGGCTGTACCCCTTGACAATAAGTACTCATGTTTGAGTACTTATTGCTGTCCCCCCCCCGGACAGCCTACCTGGAGAAAGTGACAGTGGCTGGGCCTCCGGCACAGAGGGCGGCCCTGTAGCTCAGAAGGGTAGGGATAGAAGAAAGAGGACCATAGTAATAGGGGACTCGATAGTCAGGGGTTCAGGCAGGCGGTTCTGTGGAGGTGATCGGGAGTCCCGGCTGGTAGTTTGGCTCCCTGGTGCCAGGGTTCGGGATGTTTCTGATCGCGTCCAAGATATCCTGAAGTGGGAGGGTGAGGAGCCAGAGGTCGTGGTACATGTAGGTACCAATGACATAGGTAGGAAAGGGGAAGAGGTCCTGAAACGAGAGTATAGGGAGTTAGGAAGGCAGTTAAGAAGAAGGACCGCAAAGGTAGTAATCTCGGGATTACTGCCTGTGCCACGCGACAGTGAGAGTAGGAATGGAATTAGGTGGAGGATGAATGCGTGGCTGAGGGATTGGAGCAGGGGGCAGGGATTCAAGTTTCTGGATCATTGGGACCTCTTCTGGGGCAGGCGTGACCTGTTCAAGAAGGACGGGTTACACTTGAATCCTGGGGGGACCAATATCCTAGCGGGGAGGTTTGCTAGGGCTACAGGGCAGACTTTAAACTAGTCAGTTGGGGGGGCAGGAATCAATTTGAGGAAACTATGGGAGAGGAGGTTAGTTCACCAGTAGAGCAAGTAAGTAGACAGTGTGTGAGGGAGGAAAGGCTGGTGATGGAGAAGGGATGCGCTCAGCCCGAAGATGTAGGGGAGAAGAAAGAAAAGGATAATAAATTTGAATGCATTGTTAGGGATGAAAAGAGAGGAGGAGGTGGAGAGTATCTTAAATGTATCTATTTTAATGCTATTCACTAAGGAGAAGGATATTGAATTGTGTAAGATGTGGGAAACAAGTAAGGAAGTTATGGAACCTATGACAATTAAAGAGGTGGAAGTAATGGCGCTTTTAAGAAATTTAAAAGTGGATAAATCTCCGGATCCTGACAGGATATTCCCCAGGACCTTGAGGGAAGTTTGTGTAGAGATAGCAGGAGTTCTGACTGAGATCTTTCAGATGTCATTAGAAACGGAGATTGTGCCGGAGGATTGGCGTATTGCTCATGTGGTTCCATTGTTTAAAAAGGGTTCGAGAAGTAAGCCAAGCAATTATAGACCTGTCAGTTTGACATCAGTGGTGGGTAAATTAATGGAAAGTATTCTTAGAGATAGTATTTATAATTATCTGGATAGACAGGATCTGATTAGGAGTAGCCAGCATGGATTTGTGTGTGGAAGGTCATGTTTGACAAACTTTATTGAATTTTTTGAAGAAGTTATGAGGAATGTTGACAAGGGTAAGGCAGTGGATGTAGTCTTTATGGACTTCAGCAAGGCCTTTGACAAAGTTCCACAAGGAAGGTTAGTTAAGAAGGTTCAGTCGTTAGGTATTAATGCTGGAGTAATAAAATGGATTCAACAGTGGCTAGATGGGAGATGCCAGAGAGTAGTGGTGGATAATTGTTTATCAGGATGGAGGCCGGTGACTAGCGGGATGCCTCAGGGATCTGTTTTGGGCCCAATGTTGTTTGTAATATACATAAATGATCTGGATGATGGGGTGGTAAATTGGATTAGTAAGTATGCCAATGATACTAAGGTAGGAGGTGTTGTGGATAATGAGGTGGGTTTTCAAAGCTTGCAGGGAGATTTAAGCCGGTTAGAAGAATGGGCTGAACATTGGCAGATGGAGTTTAATGCTGAGAAGTGTGAGGTTCTACATTTTGGCAGGAATAATCCAAATAGAACATACAAGGTAAATGGTAGGGCATTGAGGAATGCAGAGGAACAGAGAGATCTAGGAATAACAGTGCATAGTTCCCTGAAGGTGGAGTCTCATGTAGATAGGGTGGTGAAGAAGGCTTTTGGAACACTGGCCTTTATCAATCAGAGCATTGAGTACAGAAGTTGGGATGTAATGTTAAAATTGTACAAGGCATTGGTAAGGCCAAATTTGGAATATTGTGTACAGTTCTGGTCACCGAATTATAGGAAAGATATCAATAAATTAGAGAGAGTGCAGAGACAATTTACTAGGATGTTACCTGGGTTTCAGCACTTAAGTTACAGAGAAAGGTTGAACAGGTTAGGACTCTATTCATTGGAGCGTAGAAGGTTGAGGGGGGATTTAATCGAGGTATTTAAAATTTTGAGAGGGATAGATAGATTTGACGTGAATAGGCTGTTTCCATTGAGAGTAGGGGAGATTCAAACGAGAGGACATGATTTGAGAGTTAGGGGGCAAAAGTTTAAGGGAAACACGAGGGGGTATTTCTTTACTCAGAGAGTGATAGCTGTGTGGAATGAGCTTCCTGTAGAAGAAGTAGAGGCCAGTTCAGTTGTGTCATTTAAGGTAAAATTGGATAGGTATATGGACAGGAAAGGAGTGGAGGGTTATGGGCTGAGTGCGGGTAGGTGGGACGAGGTGAGATTAAGAGTTCGGCACGGACTAGGAGGGCCGAGATGGCCTGTTTCCGTGCTGTGATTGTTATATGGTTATATGGTTAACTTAGAGAGTACAGTATACAACACAGAGAGTACAGCTTTGGACACAGTGAACGGCATAGGACACAGAGAGTGCAGCATAGGACACAGAGTACATAAAACAGAGAGTACATAGAACATAGAGAGTACAGCATACGACAGAGAAAGTACACAGAACACAGAGTACAACATAGTACATAGAGTATACAGAACATAGCGAGTACAGCATAGGACACAAAGAGTACAACATAGAACACAAAGGTCCAGGTCGACAGGTTCTGGGCGTTCTCAACCCACGGGAGGTGGTCACTCCAGGTTGACGGGTTGTGGGCGTTCTCAACCCACAGGAGGTGGTCACTCCAGGTCGATGGGTTGAGGGCGTTCTCAACCCACAGGAGGTGGTCACTCCAGGTTGACGGGTTGTGGGTGTTCTCAACCCACGGGAGGTGGTCGCTCCAGGTCGATGGGTTGAGGGCGTTCTCAACCCACGGGAGGTGGTCACTCCAGGTTGACGGGTTGTGGGTGTTCTCAACCCACGGGAGGTGGTCGCTCCAGGTCGATGGGTTGAGGGCGTTCTCAACCCACAGGAGGTGGTCACTCCAGGTCGATGGGTTGTGGGCATTCTCAACCCACGGGAGGTGGTCGCTCCAGGTCGATGGGTTGAGGGCATTCTCAACCCACAGGAGGTGGTCACTCCAGGTCGATGGGTTGTGGGCATTCTCAACCCACGGGAGGTGGTCGCTCCAGGTCGATGGGTTGAGGGTGTTCTCAACCCACAGGAGGTGGTCACTCCAGGTTGACGGGTTGTGGGTGTTCTCAACCCACGGGAGGTGGTCGCTCCAGGTCGATGGGTTGAGGGCGTTCTCAACCCACGGGAGGTGGTCACTCCAGGTTGACGGGTTGTGGGTGTTCTCAACCCACGGGAGGTGGTCGCTCCAGGTCGATGGGTTGAGGGCGTTCTCAACCCACGGGAGGTGGTCACTCCAGGTTGACGGGTTGTGGGTGTTCTCAACCCACGGGAGGTGGTCGCTCCAGGTTGATGGGTTGAGGGCATTCTCAACCCACGGGAGGTGGTCACTCCAGGTCGATGGGTTGTGGGCATTCTCAACCCACGGGAGGTGGTCGCTCCAGGTCGATGGGTTGTGGGTGTTCTCAACCCACGGGAGGTGGTCGCTCCAGGTCGATGGGTTGAGGGCATTCTCAACCCACGGGAGGTGGTCGCTCCAGGTCAACAGGTTGTGGGCATTCTCAACCCACGGGAGGTGGTCGCTCCAGGTCAACGGGTTGTGGGCATTCTCAACCCACGGGAGGTGGTCGCTCCAGGTCAACAGGTTGTGGGCATTCTCAACCCACAGGAGGTGGTCACTCCAGGTTGACGGGTTGTGGGTGTTCTCAACCCACGGGAGGTGGTCACTCCAGGTCGATGGGTTGTGGGCATTCTCAACCCACAGGAGGTGGTCACTCCAGGTCAACAGGTTGTGGGCGTTCTCAACCCACGGGAGGTGGTCGCTCCAGGTCGATGGGTTGAGGGCGTTCTCAACCCACGGGAGGTGGTCGCTCCAGGTCGACAGGTTGTGGGCATTCTCAACCCACGGGAGGTGGTCGCTCCAGGTCAACAGGTTGTGGGCATTCTCAACCCACGGGAGGTGGTCGCTCCAGGTCGATGGGTTGAGGGTGTTCTCAGCCCACGGGAGGTGGTCGCTCCAGGTCAACAGGTTGTGGGCGTTCTCAACCCACGGGAGGTGGTCGCTCCAGGTCGATGGGTTGAGGGTGTTCTCAACCCACGGGAGGTGGTCGCTCCAGGTTGACAGGTTGTTTGCTGTTACATAACGTAGCATCGCCTTCAAGTCCTGGTTGACCCGTTCCTTTTGCCCGTTCATCTGGGGGTGGAAACCGGATGACAGGCTGACCGATGCACCTAAGGCTTGACAGAAGTTCTTCCATATCTGTGAGATGAACTGGAGACCTCGATCGGAGATGACATCCGCAGGGATTTCATGGAAGACGTGCCGGACGAGAAGGTCTGTGGTTTCTTGAGAGGAAGGGAGTTTTGGGAGGGCTACGACGAGCACAGCCTTGGAGAACTGGTCTACCACGGTGAGGACAGTGGTGTTTCTGCAGGCAGGGGGTAGACCGGTGACACAGTCTAGGGCGATGTGCGACCAGGGACGAGTAGAGGGCGAAGAAATCCCGCAGGTGGCTGATGAGAGTCATTATAATCACCGACGGAACATGCGGAGACATAGGAACGGGTATCTGCCTCCATGGAAGGACACCAAAAGTGTGTTTTCAGGAGAATCAGGGTCCAATCACTGCCGGGGTGGCAGGCGAACCGAGACATGTGCCCCCATTGGAGAACCTGAGGCCTGACGGAAACGGGCACATACAGGCGATCGTTGGGTCCATTGCCAGGATCGGGGTCATCCCGTTGGGCTTCTTTTACTTTGGACTCGATCTCCCAAGTGAGGGTGGCAACCACGCAGGATGGTGGGAGGATAGTCCCTGGGCTGGAAGTGTCCTCCTTGGAGTCGTATTGGCGGGAGAGTGAATCTAGCTTCCCGTTCTTGGACCCTGGACGGTATGTGAGGGAAAACCGTCCAAAAAATAATGCCCAATGGGCCTGGCGGGAGTTCAAATGTTTGGCGGTCTGAATATACCCCAGGTTTTTATGATCAGTCCATACCACAAACGGTTGTTGTGCCCCCTCCAGCCATTGCCTCCATTCTTCCAATGCTAGATTGACTGCCAGGAATTCCCAATTCCCCACGTCATAATTCCGCTCGGTGGTGGACAGTCGGCGAGAATACAAGGCGCGGGGTGAAGCTTGGTGTCCGAACTCGATCATTGGGAATGGACTGCTCCTATCCCGGAGTCAGAGGCATCCACCTCAACAATGAATTGGCGGGAAGGGTCCAGGTGGACCAGGGTGGGAGTGGTGGTGAAACGCCTCTTCAGGCCAGTGAACGTTGAGTAAACTTCCAAGTCCCCACAAAATGGTGTGGTAGGCGAGGTAAGCTGGGTAAGTGGGGGGGGGAGCCGCCACTTGACTGTAGTCTCTGATAAGTCGGCGGTAGAAGTTTGCAAACCCCAGGAACAGCTGAAGTTGCCATTCTTCCACCGCCCAGATATTCTCGGGGTCTACTCTCACCAGCCCACTCTCAGTGATATAGCCCAGGAAGCTGACCGAAGGAACATGGAACTCGCATTTTTCCGCCTTTATAAATAAATGGTTTTCCCGCAGTCTCTGGAGGACTGGTGAATGTGTTCCTGGGGGCTGCTAGAAAATATTAAGATGTCATCGAGGTAAACAAATACGAAGCGGTTGATAAATTCCCTCAGCACATCATTGATTAGGGCTTGAAAAATGGCGGGAGCATTGGTGTTGCCAAATGACATAACCAAGTATTCGAAGCGGCCCAGAGATGTATTTGTTACGTACCCCGTAACTGGGTCACTTACCAGCAAAGATAGAGAGGTCCGTTGAAGTCTGATGGTACTATTTTTAACAGTATTTATCGATAAAAATACACAAAAATATACAAAAAAATACACAAAAATGCAAACATACAGATAATATACGTCGACAATACTAAATCTAAAAGCACGGGTATAATAATAATAAGAAATAGCTCTATCATTGTCTAGGGGATAATGTATTGTCCGATGGAAATATAAAAGTCACTCAAGTTCATTCAAGCTGCAGCTTTTGGTTGGAGAGAGAGAGACAGAGGTTTAGAACTTGCCCGGTTTTCCGTTTTATGATGTTGATCGTTCGAAATGGCGTCGGTGGTGATCTCTTCCTTAGCTAAGCAGCCTTCCGTGGAAGGGCCTCAATCCCGGGGCAATGGGAAAGGACACACGTGGGCACTCCACCGGCTATCGCTATTAAACGCTGTCACTGAACTTCTAGCGTTTCTCCTGGAGCTTGTCAAGGGCTGTTCCCCAGACCCTCTTTTATCCTGACTCACAGGGTCTCAGATGTCAATCAGGGTGGAATGATGCCATCCCCCAACCAGCCCACGTTGCCTGAGGGCTTCCATGAAGTACAGTATTCAATACACAATCCCGTCTCCAAGACAATGACCTGTTCCGTGGCTTTGTATCGTTGGGGCCAGGACATTCCAAACATCTCTCTCTCATTTCCTGGGTCTCCTGACCTGAATTAATAGCGATCTTGCGATTCTCAAAAAGGAGGGGGGGGTGCATAGGCGTAACATATTAAAGACCGTCTTCCACTCGTTTTCATCCCTCACCCTGACTAGATGGTATGCGTTACGAAGGTCCAACTTCAAGAAGATAGAATTGTGGTAAACCATGTATACCTGTCGGGACATGCCCCTCTGCTGATTACTCCTGTGGCTCCTCCCACAGACCCCTGTATAAAGTTGATTGGGGCACTGCTCCTCCCAAAGTCTTCGACATGGTTGTCCCTGTTTTCGCTGTTAATAAAAGCCTATCATTTTGTACTCTACTTCCAGTCTCCTAGAGTTATTGATAGCACATCAAGAACAGACAAGGTAAATGGTAGGGCACTGAGGAGTGCAGTAGAACAGAGGGATCTGGGAGTACAGATACAAAATTCCCTAAAAGTGGCGTCACAGGTAGGTAGGGTTGTAAAGAGAGCTTTTGGTACATTGACCTTTATAAATCAAAGTATTGAGTATAAGAGTTGGAATGTTATGGTGAGGTTGTATAAGGCATTGGTGAGGCCGAATTTGGAGTATTTTGTGCAGTTTTGGTCACTGAATTACAGGAAGGATATTAATAAGGTTGAAAGAGTGTAGAGAAGGTTTACAAGGATGTTGCCGGGACTTGAGAAACTGAGTTGCAGAGAAAGGTTGAATAGGTTAGGACTTAATTCCCTGGAGCATAGAAGAATGAGGGGAGATTTGATAGAGGTGTATAAAATTATGATGGGTATGATGGGAATGCAAGCAGGCTTTTTCCACTGAGGCCAGGGGAGAAAAAAACCAGAGGTCATGGGTTAAGGGTGAAGGGGGAAAAGTTTAAAGGGAACTTTAAGAAGGGGCTTCTTCATGCAGAGAGTGGTCTGAGTGTGGAATGAGCTGCCAGATGAAGTGATAAATGCCGGCTCACTTTTAACATTTAAGAAAAACTTGACCGGTACATGGATGAGAGGGGTATGGAGGGATATGGGCCAGGTGCAGGTCAGTGGGACTAGGCAGAAAAATTGATCGGCACAGCCAAGAAGGGCCAAAAGGCCTGTTTCTGTGCTGTAATGCTCTATGGTTCTATGGTATAGGGAAATCTTGCCTGACAAATCTGTTAAAGTTCTTTGAGGATTTACCAAGCAGGGTGGAAAAAGAAGCAGCGAATGTTGTTTACTTGGATTTTCAGAAGGTATTTGGAAGGAGGCCACACATGAGGCTACTTAACAAGATTAAGCCCAATGGTGTTACAGGAAATGATATTGGCATGGATAGAGGAATAGCTGACATCTGGGGGGCAGCGAGTGGGAGAAATGGGGGCCTTTTCTGGTTGGCTGCCAGTGATTAGTGGTGTTCCTCAGTGGTCAGTATTGGAACCACTGCTTTTCACATTGTTTGTCACTGATTTGGATAGTGAAATTGGTGGCTTTGTAGCAAAATTTGCAGATGATATGAAGATATGTGGAGGGGTAGATAGTCCTGAGGAAGCATTGCGATTGTAGCAGGACTTAGACAAATTGGAAGGAAGATCAAAAAAGTAGCAGATGGAATACAGTGTTGGGAAGTGTATGATAATGCATTTTGGTAAAAGGAACAATAGTGCAGACTATTATCTAAATGGAGAGAAAATTCAAATATCAGGGGTGCAAAGGGCCTTAAGAGGTCCTTGTGCAAGATTCCCAGAAGGTTAATTTACATGTTGAGTCTGTAGTAAAGAAGGCAAATGCAACACTAACATTTATTTCAAGGAGATAGTGCTGAGTCCAGAGGAGGTTCAAAAGGATGATTGCAGGAATGACGGGGTTAATATATGAGGAGTGTTTTACAGCTTTGGGCCTGTACTCACTGGAATTTAAAAGAATGCGAGGGATCTCATTGAAGCCCACTGAGGAGGTTTCCTCTGGTGGGGTATCCAGAGCTGGAGGGCACAGCCTCAAAATTGAGGGGTGACCTTTTAGAACAGAAATAAGGAGGATTTTTTTTAGCCAGAGTGGTGAATCTAGGGAATGCTCCACCACAGACTATGGTGGAGGCCATTTGTGTGTACATTTAAAGTGGAAGTTGATAGATTTCTTATTGGTCAGGAGGCTTCAAAGGATATGGTGAGAGGGCAGGTGTATGAGATCCGGGATCAGCCATGATGGAATGGCGGAGCAGACATGATGTATTGAATTCTGCTCCTATATCATATGGTTTCATGGGTTGTTTGCCTTCATGAGCATAAAACTTGTGAGTTCATGGACAGCTTTTAAAATATTGATTAAAGCACACATGGAATATTGTGTACAGGTCCGGAAGGACATGATTATCCTGAAGACTTTGGAAGAGAATCCAAAGGATGTTGCTTGAGTGGAGCATGGTGGTGAAAAAGTATAGAGTAAACAGTCAGTGTCACATACAAAATGCTGGATGAACTCAGCAGGTTAGGCAACATCTATGGACAGGAATAAACAATTGGTGTTTTAGGCTGAGACCCTTCATCTGGACTGGAAAGGCAGATGGAAGAAGCCAGAATAAAAAAAAGTAGGGGGAGGGGTAGACGCACAATCTGGCAGGCGGATGAAATGAATGAGGTGAAAGGTGGATCAAATGAACTGAGGGGAAAGGTGGATGAAATGAAATGAGGGGAATGAACTGGGTCATTTCATCGGCAGTTTGAACGGGACAGGACTGCGCAAGCAGGTGAAAGTCGGCTCGTGAGGCAATGGGAGAGTTTAAAAAGCGAGCAGATTAACAGAGCGGGCGACATAGTAGCAGGCAACTGAGTAGTGGGAGACAGAGTAGGAAGGCTTTGGCTCGAGAGGCTTCAGCGAGCAGAGGCTGAGGATGAGCTTTCTCCCAGTCAGGTAAGGCCGGGTAAGTTCCTTTAATTAATCTAATTAGCTTAGGAGTAGATAACGGAGGCTGCAGTTAGGGCAGTCGAGTGCTCCGTTTGCAGTATGTGGGAAGTCAGGATGAGCACAATTGTCCCTGCAAAAGGTGCATCTAGCTGCAGCTCCTGACAAACCGAGTTAGGGAACTGGAGCTGGAGCTGGATGAACTTTGGATCATTCGGGAGGCAGAGGCAGAAATAGACAGGAGTTTCAGGGAGACAGTCACCCCTAGGAGTCAGGAGGCAGGTAACTAGGAGACTGTCAGGAGAGGGAAGTGGAATAGAATAGAAGGTTTGCTAGTGCTGCTCTGGGGGTTTAAACTAGATTTGCAGGGGGAGGGGGACCAGAGTGTTGGAGCAGATAGTGAGGTGGAGGAGGATGAAGGTCATGCGAGAGCTGCAAGTATAGTGCATGGAGTAAAGCCAGATCTAACATATAAAGAGGCTTTGAGGAAAGAGAAGCAGAATAAAGGGTATAAAGGTAGTAAGGTAGAAGGGCTAAAGTGTGTGTACTTCAATGCAAGAAGCATCAGGAACAAAGGTGATGAACTGAGAGCTCGGATACATACATGGAATTATGATGTAATGGCCATTACAGAGACTTGGCTGGCACCAGGGCAGGAATAGATTCTCAATATTCCTGGATTTCAGTGCTTTGAAAGGGATGGGGGGGGGGAGAGTGCAGGAGGGGTGGCATTACTGGTCATGGATACTATTACAGCTACAGAAAGGGTGGGTAATGTAGCAGGATCTTCCTTTGAGTCAGTATGGGCAGAAGTCAGGAACAGGAAGGGAGCAGTTACTCCACTGGGGGTATTCTATAGGCCCCCTGGTAGCAGCAGAGATACCGAGGAGCAGATTGGGAGTCAGATTTTGGAAAGGTGCAAAAATAACAGGGTTGTTATCATGGGTGACTTTAACTTCCCTAATATTGATTGGCACTTGATTAGTTCCAATGGTTTAGACAGGGTAGAGTTTGTTAAGTGTGTCCAGGATGGATTCCTGTCACAGTATGTTGACAGGCCGACTAGGGGGAATGCCATACTAGATCTAGTATTAGGTAACGAACTGGGTCAGGTCTCAGATCTCTCAGTGGGTGAGCATCTGGGGGACAGTGATCACTGCTCCCTGGCCTTTACCATTATCATGGAAAAGGACAGAATCAGAGAGGACAGGAAAATTTTTAATTGGGGAAGGGCAAGTTATGAGGCTATAAGGCTAGAACTTGCGGGTGTGAATTGGGATGATGTTTTTGCAGGGAAATGTACTATAGACATGTGGTCGATGTTTAAGGATCTCTTGCAGGATGTTAGGGATAAATTTGTCCTGGTGAGGAAGATAAAGAATGGTAGGGTGAAGGAACCATGGGTGACAAGTGAGGTGGAGAATCTAATCAGATGGAAGAAGGCAGCTTATGTGAGGTTTAGGAAGCAACGATCAGATGAGTCTATTGAGGAATAGAGGGTAGCAAGAAAGGAGCTTAAGAAGGGGCTGAGGAGAGCAAGAAGGGGGCATGAAAAGGCCTTGGCAAGTAGGGTAAAGGAAAACCCCAAGGCATTCTTCAATTACGTGAAGAACAAAGGGTTGACAGGAGTGAAGATAGGACCGATTAGAGATAAAAGAGGGAAGATGTGCCTGGAGGCTGTGGAAGTGAGCAAGGTCCTCAATGAATACTTCGGTATTCACCAATGAGAGGGAACTTGATGACGATAAGGACAATATGAGTGAGGTTGATATTAAGGGAGAAGAGGTGTTGCAGTTGTTAAAGTACATCAAGACAGATAAGTCCTCGGGGCCTGACGGAATATTCCCGAGGCTGCTCCACGAGGCAAGGGAAGAGATTGCTGAGCCTCTGGCTAGGATCGTCATGTCCTCATTGTCCACGGGAATGGTACCGGAGGATTGGAGGGAGGTGAATGTTGTCCCCTTGATCAAAAAAGGTAGTAGGGATAGTTCGGGTAATTATAGACCAGTGAGCCTTATGTCTGTGGTGGGAAAGCTGTTGGAAAGGATTCTTAGAGATAGAATCTATGGGCATTTAGAGAATCATGGTCTGATCAGAGACAGTTAACGTGGTTTTGTGACGGGCAGATCATATCTAACAAGCCTGATAGAGTTCTTTGAGGAGGTGACCAGGCATATAGATGAGGGTAGTGCAGTGGATGTGATCTACATGGATTTTGGTAAGATTTTTGACAAGGTACCACACGGTAGGCTTATTCAGAAAGTCAGAAGGCATGGGATCCAGGGAAGTTTGGCCAGGTGGATTCAGAATTGGCTTGCCTGCAGAAGGCAGAGGGTTGTGGTGGAGGGAGTACATTCAGATTGGAGAGTTGTGACTAGTGGTGTCCCACAAGGATCGGTTCTGGGACCTCCAATTTTCATGATTTTTATTAACAACCTGGATGTGAGGGTAGAAGGGTGGGTTGGCAAGTTTGCAGACGACACAAGGGTTGGTGGTGTTGTAGATAGTCTAGAGGATTGTCAAAGATTGCAGAAAGACATTGATAGGATGCAGAAGAGGGCTGAGAAGTGGCAGAAAGAGTTCAACCCAGAGAAGTATGAAGTGGTACACTTCGGAAGGACAAACTCCAAGGCAGAGTACAAAGTAAATGGCAGGATAATTGGTAGTGTGGAGGGGCAGAGGGATCTGGGGGTACATGTCCACAGAACCCTGAAAGTTGCCTCACAGGTAGATAGGGTAGTTAAGAAAGCTTATGAAGTGTTAACTTTCATAAATCGAGGGATAGAGTTTAAGAGTCGCGGGGCAATGATGCAGCTCTATAAAACTCTGGATAGGTCACACTTGGAATACTGTGTCCAGTTCTGGTCGTCTCACTATTAGGAAGGATGTGAAAGCATTGGAAAGGGTACAGAGGAGATTTACCAGGATGTTGCCTGGTTTAGAGAGTATGCATTATGATCAGAGATTAAGGGAGCTAGGGCTTCACTCTCTAGAGATGAGGATGAGAGGAGACATGATAGAGGTGTACAAGATATGAAGAGGAATAGACAGAGTGGACAGCCAGCACCTCTTCCCCAGGGCACCACTGCTCAATACAAGAGGACATGGATTTAAGATAAGGGGAGGGAAGTTCAAGGGGGATATTAGAAATACATTTTTTACACAGAGAGTGCCTGGTGTGTGGAATGCACTGCCTCAGTCAGTGGAGGAGGCAGATATGCTCGTGGAATTTAAGATACTACTAGACGGGTATATGGAGGAATTAAAAGTGCAGGATTATACGGGAGGCATGGATTAATGGATGACAAAACATTGAGGGCTGAATGGCCTATACTTTGCTGTATTGTTCTATGTTCTATAAAGGGGGATGAAATGAATTGGGAAAGGTGGATTTAATGAATTGAGGGGAAAGGTGGAAGAAATGAATTGGGAAAGGTGGATGAAATGAATTCAGGGGAAAGGTGGATGAAACGAATTGGGAAAGGTGGATGAAATGAATTGGGAAAGGTGGATGAAATGAATTGAGGGAAGGTGGATGAAGTGAATTGAGGGAAGGTGGATGAATTGAATAGAGGGGAAAGGTAGATGAAATGAATTGAGGGGAAAAATGGATTAAATGAATTGGGAAAGACGGATGAAGTGAATTTTGGGAAAGTGGATGAAACGAATTTTGAAAGGTGGCTAAAATCAATAGGGAAAGGTGGATGAAGTGAATTGGGAAAGGTGGATGAAATGAATTGGGAAAGATTGATGAAATGAATTGAGGGAAGGTGCATGAAGTGAATTGGGAAAGGTGGACGAAGTGCATTGAGGGGGAAAGGTGGATGACATTAATTGGGAAAGGTGGATGAAGTAAATTGAGGGAAGGTGGATGAAATGAATTCAGGGGAAAGGTGGATCAAATGAATTTGGAAAGGTGGATGAAGTGAATTAAGGGAAGGTCAATAAAACGAATTGAGGGGAAAGCCAGATGAAATGAATTCAGGGGAAAGATGGATTAAATGAATTGGGAAAGGTGGATGAAGTGAATTTTGGGAAGGTGGATGATACGAATTGGGAAAGTTGCCTGAAATGAATTGGGAAAGGTGGATGAAATGAATTGGGAAAGATTGATGAAATGAATTGAGGGAAGGTGCATGAAGTGAATTAGGAAAGGTGGACGAAGTGAATTGAATGAATGTGGATTAAACGAATTGGGAAAGGTGGATGAAACGAATTGAGAGGAAGGTGGATGAAATGAACTGAGGGGAAAGGTAGATGAAATGAACTGACGGGAAAGGTGGATGAAATGAATTGGGAAAGGTGGATGAAATGAATTCAGGGGAAGGTGGATTAAATGAATTGGGAAAGATGGATGAAGTGAATTTTGGGAAGATGGATGAAACGAATTGGGAAAGTTGCCTGAAACAAATTGGGATAGGTGGATGAAATGAATTGTGAAATATTGATGAAATGAATTAGGGAAGGTGCATGATGTGAATTGGGAAAGGTGGATGAAGTGAATTGAGGGAAGGTGGATTAAACGAATTGGGAAAGGTGGATGAAACGAATTGAGAAGAAGGTGGATGAAATGAACTGAGGGGAAAGGTAGATGAAATGAACTGACGGGAAAGGTGGATGAAATGAATTGAGGGAAGGTGGATGAAATGAATTGGGAAAGGTGGATGAAATGAATTGAGAGGAAAGGTAGATGAAATGAATCGAGGGGAAAGGAGGGTGAAAAGAATTCAGTGGAAAGGTGGATCAAATGAATTTGGAAAGGTGGATGAAGTGAATTAAGGGAAGGTCAATGAAACGAATTGAGGGGAAAGCCAGATGAAATGAATTCAGGGGAAAGATGGAGTAAATGAATTGGGAAAGGTGGATGAAGTGAATTTTGGGAAGGTGGATGATACGAATTGGGAAAGTTGCCTGAAATGAATTGGGAAAGGTGGATGAAACGAATTGAGAGGAAGGTGGATGAAATAAACTGAGGGGAAAGGTAGATGAAATGAACTGACGGGAAAGGTGGATGAAATGAATTGAGGGGGAAAGGTGGATGACATTAATTGGGAAAGGTGGATGAAGTAAATTGAGGGAAGGTGGATGAAATGAATTCAGGGGAAAGATGGATTAAATGAATTGGGAAAGGTCGATGAAGTGAATTTTGGGAAGGTGGATGATACGACTTGGGAAAGTTGCCTGAAATGATTTGGGAAAGGTGGATGAAATGAATTGGGAAAGATTGATGAAATGAATTGAGGGAAGGTGCATGAAATGAATTGAAAAGATTGATGAAATGAATTTAGGGAAGGTGGATTAAACAAATTAGGAAAGGTGGATGAAACGAATTGAGAGGAAGGTGGATGAAATAAACTGAGGGAAAAGGTAGATGAAATGAACTGACGGGAATGGTGAATGAAATGAATTGGGAAAGGTGGATGAAGTGAATTGAGGGAAGTTGGATTAAACGAAATTGGACAGGTGGATGAAATGAATTCAGGGGAAAGGTGGATTAAATGAATTGGGAAAGATGGATGAAGTGAATTTTGGGAAGGTGGATGAAATGAATTGGGAAAGTAGCCTGAAACGAATTGGGATAGGTGGATGAAATGAATTGTGAAATATTGATGAAATGAATTGAGGGAAGGTGCATGATGTGAATTGGGAAAGGTGGATGAAGTGAATTGAGGGAAGGTGGATTAAACGAATTGGGAAAGGTGGATGAAACCAATTGAGAGGAAGGTGGATGAAATGAACTGAGGGGAAAGGTAGATGAAATGAACTGACGGGAAAGGTGGATGAAATGAATTGAGGGAAGGTGGATGAAATGAATTGGGAAAGGTGGATGAAATGAATTGAGAGGAAAGGTAGATGAAATGAATCGAGGGGAAAGGAGGGTGAAAAGAATTCAGGGGAAAGGTGGATGAAATGAATTTGGAAAGGTGGATGAAGTGAATTAAGGGAAGTTCAATGAAACGAATTGAGGGGAAAGCCAGATGAAATGAATTCAGGGGAAAGATGGATTAAATGAATTGGGAAAGATGGATGAAGTGAATTTTGGGAAGGTGGATGATACGAATTGGGAAAGTTGCCTGAAATGAATTGGGAAATGTGGATGAAATGAATTGGGAAAGATTGATGAAATGAATTGAGGGAAGGTGCATGAAGTGAATTGGGAAAGGTGGACGAAGTGAATTGAATGAATGTGGATTAAACGAATTGGGAAAGGTGGATGAAACGAATTGAGAGGAAGGTGGATGAAATGAACTGAGGGGAAAGGTAGATGAAATGAACTGACGGGAAAGGTGGATGAAATGAATTGGGAAAGGTGGATGAAGTGAATTGAGAGAAGGTGGATGAAATGAATTTGGAAAGGTGGATGAAATGAATTGAGTGGAAAGGTAGATGAAATGATTTGAGGGGAAAAGTGGATGAAATGAATTGGGAAAAGTGAATGAAATGAATTGAGGGAAGGAGTTTGAAGTGAATTGAGGGAAGGTGGATGAAATGAATTGCGGAAGGTGGATGAAATGAATTGAGGGGAAGGGAGGATGAAACGAATTCAGGGGAAAGGTGGATGAAATGAATTTGGAAAGGTGGATGAAGTGAATTTTGGGAAGGTGGATGAAATGAATTGAGGGGAAAGATAGATTAAATGAATTTGGGAAAGATGGATGAAGTGAATTTTGGGAAGGTGGATTAAAAGAATTGGGAAAGGTGGCTGAAATGAATTGGAAAGATTGATGAAATGAATTTAGGGAAGGTGGATAAAACAAATTGGGAAAGGTGGATGAAACGAATTGAGAGGAAGGTGGATGAAATAAACTGAGGGAAAAGGTAGATGAAATGAATTGACGGGAAAGGTGAATGAAACGAATTGGGAAATGTGGATGAAGTGAATTGAGGGAAGGTGGATAAAACGAATTGGGACAGGTGGATGAAATGAATTCAGGGGAAAGATGTATGAAATGAATTGGGAAAGATGGATGAAGTGAATTTTGGGAAGTTGGATGAAACGAATTGGGAAAGTTGCCTGAAATGAATTGGGATAGGTGGATGAAATGAACTGCGGAAGGTGAATGAAATGAATTGAGGGGAAGGGAGGATGAAACGAATTCAGGGGAAAGGTGGATGAAATGAATTTGGAAAGGTGGAAGAAGTGAATTTTGGGAAGGTGGATGAAATGAATTGGGAAAGGTGGATGAAACCAATTGGGAAAGGTGGATGAAATGAATTGGGAAAGGTGGATGAAATGAATTGGGAAAGGTGGAGGAAATAAATTGGGAAAGGTGGATGAAATTAATTGGGAAAGGTGGATGAAATGAATTCAGCGGAAAGGTGGATGAAATGAATTTGGAAAGGCGGATGAAGTGAATTTTGGGAAGGTGGATGAAATGAATAGGGAAATGTTGATGAAGTGAATTGGGAAAGATTGATGAAATGAATTGAGAGAAGGTGGATGAAGTGAATTGGGAAATGTTGATGAAGTGAAGTGAGGGAAGATGGATGAAATGAATTGGAAAGATTGATGAAATGAATTGAGGGAAGGTGGTTTAAACGATTTGGGAAAGGTGGATGAAATGAATTGAGAGGAAGGTGGATGAAATAAACTGAGGGGAAAGGTAGATGAAATGAACTGACGGGAAAGGTGAATGAAATGAATTGGGAAAGGTGGATGAAGTGAATTGAGGGAAGGTGGATTAAACGAATTGGGAATGTTGCCTGAAATGAATTGGGAAAGGTGGATGAAATGAATTGGGAAAGATTGATGAAATGAATTGAGGGAAGGTGCATGAAGTGAATTGGGAAAGGTGGACGAAGTGAATTGAATGAATGTGGATTAAACGAATTGGGAAAGGTGGATGAAATGAATTGAGAGGAAGGTGGATGAAATGAACTGAGGGGAAAGGTAGATGAAATGAACTGACGGGAAAGGTGGATGAAATGAATTGGGAAAGGTGGATGAAGTGAATTGAGGGAAGGTGGATTAAACGAATTGGGAATGTTGCCTGAAATGAATTGGGAAAGGTGGATGAAATGAATTGGGAAAGGTGGATGAAGTGAATTGAGAGAAGGTGGATGAAATGAATTTGGAAAGGTGGATGAAATGAATTGAGTGGGAAGGTAGATGAAATGATTTGAGGGGAAAAGTGGATGAAATGAATTGGGAAAAGTGAATGAAATGAATTGAGGGAAGGAGTTTGAAGTGAATTGAGGGAAGGTGGATAAAATGAATTGAGGGGAAGGGAGGATGAAACGAATTCAGGGGAAAGATAGATTAAATGAATTTGGGAAAGATGGATGAAGTGAATTTTGGGAAGGTGGATTAAACGAATTGGGAAAGGTGGCTAAAATGAATTGGGAAAGGTGGATGAAATGAATTGGGAAAGATTGTTGAAATGAATTGAGGGAAGGTGGATCAAATGAATTGGAAAGATTGATGAAATGAATTTAGGGAAGGTGGATTAAACAAATTGGGAAAGGTGGATGAAACGAATTGAGAGGAAGGTGGATGAAATAAACTGAGGGAAAAGGTAGATGAAATGAACTGACGGGAAAGGTGAATGAAATGAATTGGGAAAGGTGGATGAAGTGAATTGAGGGAAGGTGGCTGAAATGAATTGGGAAAGGCGGATGAAGTGAATTGAGGGAAGGTGGATGAAATAAATTCAGAGGAAGATGGACGAAATGAACTCAGGGTAAATGTGGATGAAATGAACTGATGGGAAAGGTGGACTGAATGAATTGAGGGGAAAGGTCCGTGAATTGAACTGAGGGGAAAGGTGGATGAAGTGAACTGTGGGGAAAGGTGGATTAAATGAATTGAGGGGAAACGTGGAGGAAAGGCATTGGGTGGAAAGGTGGAGTAAATAAAAAGAGGCGAACGTGTTGGAAATGAATTGAGCGGAAAGGTGGAGGAAAGGAATTGGGTGGAAAGGTGGAGGAAATAAAAAGAGGCGAAGGTGGAGGAAATGAATTGAGGGAAGGTGGATGAAATGAATTGGGAAAGGTTGATGAAACGAATTGGGAAAGGTGGATGAAATGAATTGAGAGGAAGGTGGATGAAATGAACTGAGAGAAAAGGTGGATAAAATGAATTGCGGGGAAAGCTGGATGAAATGAATTGGGAAATGTGGATGAAGTGAATTGAGGGAAGGTGGATGAAACGAATTGGGGAAGGTGGATAAATGAATTGGGAAAGGTGGATGAAATGAATTGGGAAAGGTGGATGAAATGAACTGGGAAAGGTGGATGAAGTGAATTGAGGGAAGGTGGATGAAATGAAATGATGGGAAAGGTGGACTAAATGAATTGAGAGGAAAGGTTAGTGAAATGAACTGAGAGAAAACGTGGATGAAATGAATTGAGGGGAAAGGTGGCTGAAATGAGTTGAGAAAGGTGGATGAAGTGAATTGAGAGAAGGTGGACGAAACGAATTGGGAAATGTGGATAAGGTGAATAGAGGGAAGGCAAATAAAACGAATTGGGAACGGTGGATGAAGTGAATTGATGGAAGGTGGATGAAACGAATTGGGAAAGGTGAATGACGTGAATTGGGAAAGGTGGATGAAGTGAATTGAGGGAAGGTGGATTAAACGACTTGGGAAAGGTGAATGAAACGAATTGAGAGGAAGGTGGATGAAATGACAGGGGAAAGGTAGATGAAATGAATTGGGAAAGCTGGATGAAGTGAATTGAGGGAAGGTGGATTAAACGAATTGGGAAAGGTGGATGAAATGAATTGAGGGAAGGTGGATTAAACGAATTGGGACAGGTGGATGAAATGAATTCAGGGGAAAGATGGATTAAATGAATTGGGAAAGATGGATGAAGTGAATTTCGGGAAGGTGGATGAAACGAATTGGGAAAGTTGCCTGAAATGAATTGGGATAGGTGGATGAAATGAATTGTGAAATATTCATGAAATGAATTGAGGGAAGGTGCATGAAGTGAATTGGGAAAGGTGGACGAAGTGAATTGAATTAATGTGGATTAAACGAAAGGGGAAACATGGATGAAACGAATTGAGAGGAAGGTGGATGAAATGAACTGAGGGGAAAGGTAGATGAAATGAACTGACGGGAAAGGTGGATGAAATGAATTGGGAAAGGTGGATGAAGTGAATTGAGAGAAGGTGGATGAAATGAATTTGGAAAGGTGGATGAAATGAATTGAGTGCAAAGGTAGATGAAATGAATTGAGGGGAATAGTGGATGAAATGAATTGGGAAAAGTGGATGAAATGAATTGAGGGAAGGAGTTTGAAGTGAATTGAGGGAAGGAGGATGAAACAAATTGGGAGGAAAGTGGATGAAATGAACGGAGGGGAAAGTAGATGAAATGAATTGAGGGGAAAGGTGGATGAAATGAATTGGGGAAGGTGTTTGAAGTGAATTGAGGGAAGGTGGATGAAATGAATTGGTGAAGGTGTATGAAATGAATTGGGAAAGGTGGATGAAGTGAATTGAGGGAAGGTGGATTAAACGAATTGGGAATGTTGCCTGAAATGAATTGGGAAAGGTGGATGAAATGAATTGGGAAAGGTGGATGAAGTGAATTGAGAGAAGGTGGATGAAATGAATTTGGAAAGGTGGATGAAATGAATTGAGTGGGAAGGTAGATGAAATGATTTGAGGGGAAAAGTGGATGAAATGAATTGGGAAAAGTGAATGAAATGAATTGAGGGAAGGAGTTTGAAGTGAATTGAGGGAAGGTGGATAAAATGAATTGAGGGGAAGGGAGGATGAAACGAATTCAGGGGAAAGATAGATTAAATGAATTTGGGAAAGATGGATGAAGTGAATTTTGGGAAGGTGGATTAAACGAATTGGGAAAGGTGGCTGAAATGAATTGGGAAAGGTGGATGAAATGAATTGGGAAAGATTGTTGAAATGAATTGAGGGAAGGTGGATCAAATGAATTGGAAAGATTGATGAAATGAATTTAGGGAAGGTGGATTAAACAAATTGGGAAAGGTGGATGAAACGAATTGAGAGGAAGGTGGATGAAATGAACTGAGAGAAAAGGTGGATGAAATGAATTGGGAAAGGTGGATGAAATGAACTGGGAAAGGTGGATGAAGTGAATTTGGAAAGGTCGATGAAGAGAATTTCGGGAAGGTGGATGAAATGAATTGAGAAAGGTGGATGAAATGAATTGAGGGAAGGTGGACGAAGTGAACTGAGGGAAGGTGGATGAAACGAATTGGGAAAGGTGGATGAAATGAACTGGGAAAGGTGGATGAAGTGAATTGAGAGGAAGGTGGATGAAATGAACTGAGAGAAAAGGTGGATGAAATGAATTGCGGGGAAAGCTGGATGAAATGAATTGGGAAATGTGGATGAAGTGAATTGAGGGAAGGTGGATGAAACGAATTGGTGAAGGTGGATAAATGAATTGGGAAAGGTGGATGAAATGAATTGGGAAAGGTGGATGAAATGAACTGGGAAAGGTGGATGAAGTGAATTGAGAGAAGGTGGATGAAATGAAATGATGGGAAAGGTGGACTAAATGAATTAAGAGGAAAGGTTAGTGAAATGAACTGAGAGAAAACGTGGATGAAATGAATTGAGGGGAAAGGTGGCTGAAATGAGTTGAGAAAGGTGGATGAAGTGAATTGAGGGAAGCTGGATGAAAAGAATTGGGAAAGGTGGATGAAACGAATTGGGAAAGGTGGATGAAATGAATTGAGAGGAAGGTGGATGAAATGAACTGAGAGAAAAGGTGGATGAAATGAATTGGGAAAGGTGGATGAAATGAACTGGGAAAGGAGGATGAAGTGAATTTGGAAAGGTCGATGAAGAGAATTTCGGGAAGGTAGATGAAATGAATTGGGAAAGGCGGATGAAACGAATTGGGAAAGGTGGATCAAATGAACTGGGAAAGGTGGATGAAGTGAATTGAGGGAAGGTGGATGAAATGAACTGATGGGAAAGGTGGACTAAATGAATTGAGGGGAAAGGTCAGTGAAATGAACTGAGGAGAAATGTGGATGAAATGAACTATCTGGAACGGTGGATTAAATGAACTGAGCGGAAAATTGGATGAACTGAAGTGTGGGAAAGGTGGATGGAATTAATTCAGAAGAAAGGTGGATAAAATGAATTGGGAAAGGTGGATGAAATGAACTGGGAAAGGTGGATGAAACAAATTGGGAAAGGTGGATGAAATGAACTGATGGGAAAGTAGATGAAATGAATTGACGGGAAAGGTGGATGAAATGAATTTTCGAAAGGTGGACGAAACGAATTGGGAAAGGTGGATGAAATGAATTGAGGGGAAAGATGGATGAAATGAATTTGGAAAGGTGGATTAAGTGAATTGAGGGAAAGTGGATGAAATGATTTGGGAAAGGTTGATGAAACAAATTGGGAAAGGTGGATGAAGTTAATTGAGGGAAAGTGGATGAAATGAATTGGGAAAGGTGGAGGAAACAAATTGGGTGAAAAAAGGTGGATGAAATGAGCTGAGCGTAAAGATGAATGAAAGTAATTGTAGGGAAAGGTGGTTTAAATGAACTGAGGGGAAGGTGGATGAAACGAATTGGGAAAGGTGGATGAAGTGAACTGAGAGAAGGTGAATGAAATGAATTGGGAAAGGTGGATGAAACGAATTGGGAAAGGTGGATGAAATGAATTGGGAAAGGTGTATGAAGTGAATTGAGGGAACGATGAAATGAATTGGGAAAGGTGGATGAAGTGAATTGAGGGAAGGTGGATGAAATGAATTGGGAAAGGTGGATGAAACAAATTGGGAAAGGTGGATGTAATGAATTGAGAGGAAGGTGGATAAAAAGAACTGATGGGAAAGGTGGACAAAATGAATTGAGGGAAAAGGTCAGTGAAATGAACTGTGGTGAAAGGTGGATTAAATGAATTAAGTGGAAAGTGGATGAAATGAATTGGGAAAGGTGGATGAAGTGAATTGAGGGAAGGTGGATGAAACGAATTGGGGAAGGTGGATAAATGAATTGGGAAAGGTGTATGAAACGAATTGGGAAAGGTGGATGAAATGAACTGGGAAAGGTGGATGAAATGAATTCAGGGAAGGAGGATGAAGTGAATTGGGAAATGCGGATGAAGTGAATTGAGGGGAAAGTTAGAAGAAATGAATTGAGGGCAAAGGTGGGAGAAATGAATTGAGGGCAAAGGTGGGAGAAATTAATTGGGAAAGGTTGATGAAATGAATTGAGGGGAAAGGAGGATGAAACGAATTCAGGTGAAAGGTGGATAAAATGAATTGGGAAAGGTGGATGAAGTGAATTGAGCGAAGGTGGATGAAGTGAATTGAGGGAAGATGGATGAAACGAATTGTAAAAGGTTGTTGAAGTGAATTGAGGGAAGGTGGATTAAACGAATTGGGAAAGTTGGATGAAATGAATTGATGGGGAAAGGTGGATGAAATTAATTGGGAAAGGTGGATGAAGTGAATTGAGGAAAGGTGGATTAAATGAATTGGGAGAGGTGGATGAAACGAATTCAGAGGAAGGTGGATGAAATGAATTGAGGGAAGGTGGACGAAGTGAACTGAGGGAAGGTGGATGAAACGAATTGGGAAAGGTGGATGAAATGAACTGGGAAAGGTGGATGAAGTGAATTGAGGGAAGGTGGATGAAATGAATTGGGAAAGGCGGATGAAGTGAATTGAGGGAAGGTGGATGAAATAAATTCAGAGGAAGATGGACGAAATGAACTGAGTGTAACGGTGGATGAAATGAACTGATGGGAAAGGTGGACTGAATGAATTGAGGGGAAAGGTCCGTGAATTGAACTGAGGGGAAAGGTGGATGAAGTGAACTGTGGGGAAAGGTGGATTAAATGAATTGAGGGGAAACGTGGAGGAAAGGCATTGGGTGGAAAGGTGGAGTAAATAAAAAGAGGCGAACGTGTTGGAAATGAATTGAGCGGAAAGGTGGAGGAAAGGAATTGGGTGGAAAGGTGGAGGAAATAAAAAGAGGCGAAGGTGGAGGAAATGAATTGAGGGAAGGTGGATGAAATGAATTGGGAAAGGTTGATGAAACGAATTGGGAAAGGTGGATGAAATGAATTGAGAGGAAGGTGGATGAAATGAACTGAGAGAAAAGGTGGATAAAATGAATTGCGGGGAAAGCTGGATGAAATGAATTGGGAAATGTGGATGAAGTGAATTGAGGGAAGGTGGATGAAACGAATTGGGGAAGGTGGATAAATGAATTGGGAAAGGTGGATGAAATGAATTGGGAAAGGTGGATGAAATGAACTGGGAAAGGTGGATGAAGTGAATTGAGGGAAGGTGGATGAAATGAAATGATGGGAAAGGTGGACTAAATGAATTGAGAGGAAAGGTTAGTGAAATGAACTGAGAGAAAACGTGGATGAAATGAATTGAGGGGAAAGGTGGCTGAAATGAGTTGAGAAAGGTGGATGAAGTGAATTGAGAGAAGGTGGACGAAACGAATTGGGAAATGTGGATAAGGTGAATAGAGGGAAGGCAAATAAAACGAATTGGGAACGGTGGATGAAGTGAATTGATGGAAGGTGGATGAAACGAATTGGGAAAGGTGAATGACGTGAATTGGGAAAGGTGGATGAAGTGAATTGAGGGAAGGTGGATTAAACGACTTGGGAAAGGTGAATGAAACGAATTGAGAGGAAGGTGGATGAAATGACAGGGGAAAGGTAGATGAAATGAATTGGGAAAGCTGGATGAAGTGAATTGAGGGAAGGTGGATTAAACGAATTGGGAAAGGTGGATGAAATGAATTGAGGGAAGGTGGATTAAACGAATTGGGACAGGTGGATGAAATGAATTCAGGGGAAAGATGGATTAAATGAATTGGGAAAGATGGATGAAGTGAATTTCGGGAAGGTGGATGAAACGAATTGGGAAAGTTGCCTGAAATGAATTGGGATAGGTGGATGAAATGAATTGTGAAATATTCATGAAATGAATTGAGGGAAGGTGCATGAAGTGAATTGGGAAAGGTGGACGAAGTGAATTGAATTAATGTGGATTAAACGAAAGGGGAAACATGGATGAAACGAATTGAGAGGAAGGTGGATGAAATGAACTGAGGGGAAAGGTAGATGAAATGAACTGACGGGAAAGGTGGATGAAATGAATTGGGAAAGGTGGATGAAGTGAATTGAGAGAAGGTGGATGAAATGAATTTGGAAAGGTGGATGAAATGAATTGAGTGCAAAGGTAGATGAAATGAATTGAGGGGAATAGTGGATGAAATGAATTGGGAAAAGTGGATGAAATGAATTGAGGGAAGGAGTTTGAAGTGAATTGAGGGAAGGAGGATGAAACAAATTGGGAGGAAAGTGGATGAAATGAACGGAGGGGAAAGTAGATGAAATGAATTGAGGGGAAAGGTGGATGAAATGAATTGGGGAAGGTGTTTGAAGTGAATTGAGGGAAGGTGGATGAAATGAATTGGTGAAGGTGTATGAAATGAATTGGGAAAGGTGGATGAAGTGAATTGAGGGAAGGTGGATGAAAAGAACTGGGAAAGGTGGATGAAGAGAATTGAGGGATGGTGGATGAAATGAATTGGGAAAGGTGGAAGAAGTGAATTGAGGGAAGGTGGATGAAATGAACTGGGAAAGGTGGATGAAAGGAATTGAGGGGACAGGTGGATTAAATGAATTGGAAAAGGTGGATGAAGTGAATTTTGCAAAGGTGGATGAAATGAATTGGGAAAGGTGGATGTAATGAATTGGGAACGGTGGATGAAATGAATTGGGAAAGGTGGATGAAATGAATTCAGGGAAGGAGGATGAAGTGAATTGGGAAAGATGGATGAAGTGAATTGAGGGGGAAAGGTGGATGTCATTAATTGGGAACGGAGGATGAAGTAAATTGAGGGAAGGTGGATGAAATGAATTGAGGGGAAAGGTAAATGAAATGAATAGAGGGGAAAGATGGATTAAATGAATTGGGAAAGGTGGATGAAGTGAATTTTGGGAAGATGGATGAAATGAATTGGGAAAGGTGGATGAAATGAATTGAAGGAAGGTAGATGAAGTGAATTGAGGGATGGTGGATGAAGTGAATTGGGAAAGGTGGATGAAGTGAATTGAGGGAAGGTGGATTAAATGAATTGGGAAAGGTGGAAGAAGTGAATTGAGGGAAGGTGGTTGAAAAGAATTGAGAGCAAAGGTGGATGAAATGAATTGGAAAAGGTGCATGAAGTAAATTGCGGGAATGTGGATGAAACGAATTGGAAAAGTTGGATGAAGTGAATTTTGGGAAGGTGCATGAAATGAATTGGGACAGGTGGACAAAATGAATTGGGAAAGGTGGATGAAATTAATTGGGAAAGCTTGATGAAACGAGTTCCGGGAAGGTGGATGAAGTGAATTGAGGGATGGTGGATTAAACGAATTGGGAAAGGTGGATGAATCGAATTGAGGGGAAAGGTAGATGAAATGAATTGAGGGGAAAGATGGATGAAATGAATTGGGACAGGAGGATGAAGTGAATTGGGAAAGGTTGATGAAGTGAATTGACGGAAGGTGGATGAAATGAATTGGAAAGATTGATGAAATGTATTTTGGGAAGGTGGATTAAACAAATTGGGAAAGGAGGATGAAATGAATTCAGGGGAAAGGTGGATTAAATGAATTGGGAAAGATGGATGAAGTGAATTGAGGGAAGGTGGATTAAACGAATTGGGACAGGTGGATGAAATGAATTCAGGGGAAAGGTGGATTAAATGAATTGGGAAAGATGGATGAAGAGAATTTTGGGAAGGTGGATGAAACGAATTGGGAAAGTTGCCTGAAACGAATTGGGATAGGTGGATGAAATGAATTGTGAAATATTGATGAAATGAATTGAGGGAAGGTGCATGATGTGAATTGGGAAAGGTGGATGAAGTGAATTGAGGGAAGGTGGATTAAACGAATTGGGAAAGGTGTATGAAACGAATTGAGAGGAAGGTGGATGAAATGAACTGAGGGGAAAGGTAGATGAAATGAACTGACGGGAAAGGTGGATGAAATGAATTGAGGGAAGGTGGATGAAATGAATTGGGAAAGGTGGATGAAATGAATTGAGAGGAAAGGTAGATGAAATGAATCGAGGGGAAAGGAGGGTGAAAAGAATTCAGGGGAAAGGTGGATGAAATGAATTTGGAAAGGTGGATGAAGTGAATTAAGGGAAGGTCAATGAAACGAATTGAGGGGAAAGCCAGATGAAATGAATTCAGGGGAAAGATGGATTAAATGAATTGGGAAAGATGGATGAAGTGAATTTTGGGAAGGTGGATGATACGAATTGGGAAAGATTGATGAAATGAATTGAGGGAAGGTGCATGAAATGAATTGGGAAAGCTGGACGAAGTGAATTGAATGAATGTGGATTAAACGAATTGGGAAAGGTGGATGAAACGAATTGAGAGGAAGGTGGATGAAATAAACTGAGGGGAAAGGTAGATGAAATGAACTGACGGGAAAGGTGGATGAAATGAATTGGGAAAGATTGATGAAATGAATTGAGGGAAGGTGCATGAAGTGAATTGGGAAAGCTGGACGAAGTGAATTGAATGAATGTGGATTAAACGAATTGGGAAAGGTGGATGAAACGAATTGAGAGGAAGGTGGATGAAATGAACTGAGGGGAAAGGTAGATGAAATGAACTGACGGGAAAGGTGGATGAAGTGAATTGAGAGAAGGTGGATGAAATGAATTTGGAAAGGTGGATGAAATGAATTGAGTGGAAAGGTAGATGAAATGAATTGAGGGGAAAAGTGGATGAAATGAATTGGGAAAAGTGGATGAAATGAATTGAGGGAAGGAGTTTGATGTGAATTGAGGGAAGGTGGATGAAATGAATTGCGGAAGGTGGATGAAATGAATTGAGGGGAAGGGAGGATGAAACAAATTCAGGAGAAAGGTGGTTGAAATGAATTTGGAAAGGTGGATGCAGTGAATTTTGGGAAGGTGGATGAAATGAATTGGGAAAGGTGGATGAAACAAATTGGGAAAGGTGGATGAAATGAATTGCAGAAGGTGGATGAAATGAATTGAGGGGAAAGGTAGAAGAAATGAATTGAGGGCAAAGGTGGATGAAATGAATTGGGAAAGGTTGATGAAAGGAATTGGGAAAGGTTGATGAAATGAATTGAGGGGAAGGGAGGATGAAACGAATTCAGGGGAAAGGTGAATGCAGTGAATTTTGGGAAGGTGGATGTAATGAATTGGGAACGGTGGATGAAATGAATTGGGAAAGGTGGATGAAATGAATTCAGGGAAGGAGGATGAAGTGAATTGGGAAAGATGGATGAAGTGAATTAGGGGGAAAGGTGGATGTCATTAATTGGGAACGGAGGATGAAGTAAATTGAGGGAACGTGGATGAAATGAATTGAGGGGAAAGGGAAATGAAATGAATAGAGGGGAAAGATGTATTAAATGAATTGGGAAAGGTGGATGAAGTGAATTTTGGGAAGATGGATGAAATGAATTGGGAAGGGTGGATGAAATGAATTGAAGGAAGGTAGATGAAGTGAATTGAGGGATGGTGGATGAAGTGAATTGGGAAAGGTGGATGAAGTGAATTGAGGGAAGGTGGATTAAATGAATTGGGAAAGGTGGAAGAAGTGAATTGAGGGAAGGTGGTTGAAAAGAATTGAGAGCAAAGGTGGATGAAATGAATAGGGAAAGGTGCATGAAGTAAATTGCGGGAAGGTGGATGAAACGAATTGGGAAAGGTGGATGAAATGAATTCAGGGGAAAGGTGGATTAAATGAATTGGGAAAGTTGCCTGAAACGAATTGGGATAGGTGGATGAAATGAATTGTGAAATATTGATGAATGAATTGAGGGAAGGTGCATGATGTGAATTGGGAAAGGTGGATGAAGTGAATTGAGGGAAGGTGGATTAAACGAATTGGGAAAGGTGGATGAAACGAATTGAGAGGAAGGTGGATGAAATGAACTGAGGGGAAAGGCAGATGAAATGAACTGACGGGAAAGGTGGATGAAATGAATTGAGGGAAGGTGGATGAAATGAATTGGGAAAGGTGGATGAAATGAATTGAGAGGAAAGGTAGATGAAATGAATCGAGGGGAAAGGAGGGTGAAAAGAATTCAGGGGAAAGGTGGATGAAATGAATTTGGAAAGGTGGATGAAGTGAATTAAGGGAAGGTCAATGAAACGAATTGAGGGGAAAGCCAGATGAAATGAATTCAGGGGAAAGATGGATTAAATGAATTGGGAAAGATGGATGAAGTGAATTTTGGGAAGGTGGATGATACGAATTGGGAAAGATTGATGAAATGAATTGAGGGAAGGTGCATGAAATGAATTGGGAAAGCTGGACGAAGTGAATTGAATGAATGTGGATTAAACGAATTGGGAAAGGTGGATGAAACGAATTGAGAGGAAGGTGGATGAAATAAACTGAGGGGAAAGGTAGATGAAATGAACTGACGGGAAAGGTGGATGAAATGAATTGGGAAAGATTGATGAAATGAATTGAGGGAAGGTGCATGAAGTGAATTGGGAAAGCTGGACGAAGTGAATTGAATGAATGTGGATTAAACGAATTGGGAAAGGTGGATGAAACGAATTGAGAGGAAGGTGGATGAAATGAACTGAGGGGAAAGGTAGATGAAATGAACTGACGGGAAAGGTGGATGAAGTGAATTGAGAGAAGGTGGATGAAATGAATTTGGAAAGGTGGATGAAATGAATTGAGTGGAAAGGTAGATGAAATGAATTGAGGGGAAAAGTGGATGAAATGAATTGGGAAAAGTGGATGAAATGAATTGAGGGAAGGAGTTTGATGTGAATTGAGGGAAGGTGGATGAAATGAATTGCGGAAGGTGGATGAAATGAATTGAGGGGAAGGGAGGATGAAACAAATTCAGGAGAAAGGTGGTTGAAATGAATTTGGAAAGGTGGATGCAGTGAATTTTGGGAAGGTGGATGAAATGAATTGGGAAAGGTGGATGAAACAAATTGGGAAAGGTGGATGAAATGAATTGCAGAAGGTGGATGAATTGAATTGAGGGGAAAGGTAGAAGAAATGAATTGAGGGCAAAGGTGGATGAAATGAATTGGGAAAGGTTGATGAAAGGAATTGGGAAAGGTTGATGAAATGAATTGAGGGGAAGGGAGGATGAAACGAATTCAGGGGAAAGGTGAATGCAGTGAATTTTGGGAAGGTGGATGTAATGAATTGGGAACGGTGGATGAAATGAATTGGGAAAGGTGGATGAAATGAATTCAGGGAAGGAGGATGAAGTGAATTGGGAAAGATGGATGAAGTGAATTAGGGGGAAAGGTGGATGTCATTAATTGGGAACGGAGGATGAAGTAAATTGAGGGAACGTGGATGAAATGAATTGAGGGGAAAGGGAAATGAAATGAATAGAGGGGAAAGATGTATTAAATGAATTGGGAAAGGTGGATGAAGTGAATTTTGGGAAGATGGATGAAATGAATTGGGAAAGGTGGATGAAATGAATTGAAGGAAGGTAGATGAAGTGAATTGAGGGATGGTGGATGAAGTGAATTGGGAAAGGTGGATGAAGTGAATTGAGGGAAGGTGGATTAAATGAATTGGGAAAGGTGGAAGAAGTGAATTGAGGGAAGGTGGTTGAAAAGAATTGAGAGCAAAGGTGGATGAAATGAATAGGGAAAGGTGCATGAAGTAAATTGCGGGAAGGTGGATGAAACGAATTGGGAAAGGTGGATGAAATGAATTCAGGGGAAAGGTGGATTAAATGAATTGGGAAAGTTGCCTGAAACGAATTGGGATAGGTGGATGAAATGAATTGTGAAATATTGATGAATGAATTGAGGGAAGGTGCATGATGTGAATTGGGAAAGGTGGATGAAGTGAATTGAGGGAAGGTGGATTAAACGAATTGGGAAAGGTGGATGAAACGAATTGAGAGGAAGGTGGATGAAATGAACTGAGGGGAAAGGCAGATGAAATGAACTGACGGGAAAGGTGGATGAAATGAATTGAGGGAAGGTGGATGAAATGAATTGGGAAAGGTGGATGAAATGAATTGAGAGGAAAGGTAGATGAAATGAATCGAGGGGAAAGGAGGGTGAAAAGAATTCAGGGGAAAGGTGGATGAAATGAATTTGGAAAGGTGGATGAAGTGAATTAAGGGAAGGTCAATGAAATGAATTGAGGGGAAAGCCAGATGAAATGAATTCAGGGGAAAGATGGATTAAATGAATTGGGAAAGATGGATGAAGTGAATTTTGGGAAGGTGGATGATACGAATTGGGAAAGTTGCCTGAAATGAATTGGGAAAGGTGGATGAAATGAATTGGGAAAGATTGATGAAATGAATTGAGGGAAGGTGCATGAAATGAATTGGGAAAGCTGGACGAAGTGAATTGAATGAATGTGGATTAAACGAATTGGGAAAGGTGGATGAAACGAATTGAGAGGAAGGTGGATGAAATGAACTGAGGGGAAAGGTAGATGAAATGAACTGACGGGAAAGGTGGATGAAATGAATTGGGAAAGGTGGATGAAGTGAATTGAGAGAAGGTGGATGAAATGAATTTGGAAAGGTGGATGAAATGAATTGAGTGGAAAGGTAGATGAAATGAATTGGGAAATGTGGATGAAATGAATTGAGGGGAAAAGTGGATGAAATGAATTGGGAAAAGTGGATGAAATGAATTGAGGGAAGGAGTTTGATGTGAATTGAGGGAAGGTGGATGAAATGAATTGCGGAAGGTGGATGAAATGAATTGAGGGGAAGGGAGGATGAAACAAATTCAGGGGAAAGGTGGATGAAATGAATTTGGAAAGGTGGATGCAGTGAATTTTGGGAAGGTGGATGAAATGAATTGGGAAAGGTGGATGAAACAAATTGGGAAAGGTGGATGAAATGAATTGCAGAAGGTGGATGAAATGAATTGAGGGGAAAGGTAGAAAAAATGAATTGAGGGCAAAGGTGGATGAAATGAATTGGGAAAGGTGGATGTAATGAATTGGGAACGGTGGATGAAATGAATTGGGAAAGGTGGATGAAATGAATTCAGGGAAGGAGGATGAAGTGAATTGGGAAAGATGGATGAAGTGAATTGAGGGGGAAAGGTGGATGTCATTAATTGGGAACGGAGGATGAAGTAAATTGAGGGAAGGTGGATGAAATGAATTGAGGGGAAAGGGAAATGAAATGAATAGAGGGGAAAGATGGATTAAATGAATTGGGAAAGGTGGATGAAGTGAATTTTGGGAAGATGGATGAAATGAATTGGGAAAGGTGGATGAAATGAATTCAGGGGAAAGGTGGATTAAATGAATTTGGAAAGGTGGATGAAGTGAATTAAGGGAAGGTCAATGAAATGAATTGAGGGGAATGCCAGATGAAATGAATTCAGGGGAAAGATGGATTAAATGAATTGGGAAAGATGGATGAAGTGAATTTTGGGAAGGTGGATGATACGAATTGGGAAAGATTGATGAAATGAATTGAGGGAAGGTGCATGAAATGAATTGGGAAAGCTGGACGAAGTGAATTGAATGAATGTGGATTAAACGAATTGGGAAAGGTGGATGAAACGAATTGAGAGGAAGGTGGATGAAATAAACTGAGGGGAAAGGTAGATGAAATGAACTGACGGGAAAGGTGGATGAAATGAATTGGGAAAGATTGATGAAATGAATTGAGGGAAGGTGCATGAAGTGAATTGGGAAAGCTGGACGAAGTGAATTGAATGAATGTGGATTAAACGAATTGGGAAAGGTCGATGAAACGAATTGAGAGGAAGGTGGATGAAATGAACTGAGGGGAAAGGTAGATGAAATGAACTGACGGGAAAGGTGGATGAAGTGAATTGAGAGAAGGTGGATGAAATGAATTTGGAAAGGTGGATGAAATGAATTGAGTGGAAAGGTAGATGAAATGAATTGAGGGGAAAAGTGGATGAAATGAATTGGGAAAAGTGGATGAAATGAATTGAGGGAAGGAGTTTGATGTGAATTGAGGGAAGGTGGATGAAATGAATTGCGGAAGGTGGATGAAATGAATTGAGGGGAAGGGAGGATGAAACAAATTCAGGAGAAAGGTGGTTGAAATGAATTTGGAAAGGTGGATGCAGTGAATTTTGGGAAGGTGGATGAAATGAATTGGGAAAGGTGGATGAAACAAATTGGGAAAGGTGGATGAAATGAATTGCAGAAGGTGGATGAAATGAATTGAGGGGAAAGGTAGAAGAAATGAATTGAGGGCAAAGGTGGATGAAATGAATTGGGAAAGGTTGATGAAAGGAATTGGGAAAGGTTGATGAAATGAATTGAGGGGAAGGGAGGATGAAACGAATTCAGGGGAAAGGTGAATGCAGTGAATTTTGGGAAGGTGGATGTAATGAATTGGGAACGGTGGATGAAATGAATTGGGAAAGGTGGATGAAATGAATTCAGGGAAGGAGGATGAAGTGAATTGGGAAAGATGGATGAAGTGAATTAGGGGGAAAGGTGGATGTCATTAATTGGGAACGGAGGATGAAGTAAATTGAGGGAACGTGGATGAAATGAATTGAGGGGAAAGGGAAATGAAATGAATAGAGGGGAAAGATGTATTAAATGAATTGGGAAAGGTGGATGAAGTGAATTTTGGGAAGATGGATGAAATGAATTGGGAAAGGTGGATGAAATGAATTGAAGGAAGGTAGATGAAGTGAATTGAGGGATGGTGGATGAAGTGAATTGGGAAAGGTGGATGAAGTGAATTGAGGGAAGGTGGATTAAATGAATTGGGAAAGGTGGAAGAAGTGAATTGAGGGAAGGTGGTTGAAAAGAATTGAGAGCAAAGGTGGATGAAATGAATAGGGAAAGGTGCATGAAGTAAATTGCGGGAAGGTGGATGAAACGAATTGGGAAAGGTGGATGAAATGAATTCAGGGGAAAGGTGGATTAAATGAATTGGGAAAGTTGCCTGAAACGAATTGGGATAGGTGGATGAAATGAATTGTGAAATATTGATGAATGAATTGAGGGAAGGTGCATGATGTGAATTGGGAAAGGTGGATGAAGTGAATTGAGGGAAGGTGGATTAAACGAATTGGGAAAGGTGGATGAAACGAATTGAGAGGAAGGTGGATGAAATGAACTGAGGGGAAAGGCAGATGAAATGAACTGACGGGAAAGGTGGATGAAATGAATTGAGGGAAGGTGGATGAAATGAATTGGGAAAGGTGGATGAAATGAATTGAGAGGAAAGGTAGATGAAATGAATCGAGGGGAAAGGAGGGTGAAAAGAATTCAGGGGAAAGGTGGATGAAATGAATTTGGAAAGGTGGATGAAGTGAATTAAGGGAAGGTCAATGAAATGAATTGAGGGGAAAGCCAGATGAAATGAATTCAGGGGAAAGATGGATTAAATGAATTGGGAAAGATGGATGAAGTGAATTTTGGGAAGGTGGATGATACGAATTGGGAAAGTTGCCTGAAATGAATTGGGAAAGGTGGATGAAATGAATTGGGAAAGATTGATGAAATGAATTGAGGGAAGGTGCATGAAATGAATTGGGAAAGCTGGACGAAGTGAATTGAATGAATGTGGATTAAACGAATTGGGAAAGGTGGATGAAACGAATTGAGAGGAAGGTGGATGAAATGAACTGAGGGGAAAGGTAGATGAAATGAACTGACGGGAAAGGTGGATGAAATGAATTGGGAAAGGTGGATGAAGTGAATTGAGAGAAGGTGGATGAAATGAATTTGGAAAGGTGGATGAAATGAATTGAGTGGAAAGGTAGATGAAATGAATTGGGAAATGTGGATGAAATGAATTGAGGGGAAAAGTGGATGAAATGAATTGGGAAAAGTGGATGAAATGAATTGAGGGAAGGAGTTTGATGTGAATTGAGGGAAGGTGGATGAAATGAATTGCGGAAGGTGGATGAAATGAATTGAGGGGAAGGGAGGATGAAACAAATTCAGGGGAAAGGTGGATGAAATGAATTTGGAAAGGTGGATGCAGTGAATTTTGGGAAGGTGGATGAAATGAATTGGGAAAGGTGGATGAAACAAATTGGGAAAGGTGGATGAAATGAATTGCAGAAGGTGGATGAAATGAATTGAGGGGAAAGGTAGAAAAAATGAATTGAGGGCAAAGGTGGATGAAATGAATTGGGAAAGGTGGATGTAATGAATTGGGAACGGTGGATGAAATGAATTGGGAAAGGTGGATGAAATGAATTCAGGGAAGGAGGATGAAGTGAATTGGGAAAGATGGATGAAGTGAATTGAGGGGGAAAGGTGGATGTCATTAATTGGGAACGGAGGATGAAGTAAATTGAGGGAAGGTGGATGAAATGAATTGAGGGGAAAGGGAAATGAAATGAATAGAGGGGAAAGATGGATTAAATGAATTGGGAAAGGTGGATGAAGTGAATTTTGGGAAGATGGATGAAATGAATTGGGAAAGGTGGATGAAATGAATTCAGGGGAAAGGTGGATTAAATGAATTTGGAAAGGTGGATGAAGTGAATTAAGGGAAGGTCAATGAAATGAATTGAGGGGAATGCCAGATGAAATGAATTCAGGGGAAAGATGGATTAAATGAATTGGGAAAGATGGATGAAGTGAATTTTGGGAAGGTGGATGATACGAATTGGGAAAGTTGCCTGAAATGAATTGGGAAAGGTGGATGAAATGAATTGGGAAAGATTGATGAAATGAATTGAGGGAAGGTGCATGAAGTGAATTGGGAAAGCTGGACGAAGTGAATTGAATGAATGTGGATTAAACGAATTGGGAAAGGTGGATGAAACGAATTGAGAGGAAGGTGGATGAAATGAACTGAGGAGAAAGGTAGAAAAAATGAATTGAGGGCAAAGGTGGATGAAATGAATTGGGAAAGGTGGATGTAATGAATTGGGAACGGTGGATGAAATGAATTGGGAAAGGTGGATGAAATGAATTCAGGGAAGGAGGATGAAGTGAATTGGGAAAGCTGGACGAAGTGAATTGAATGAATGTGGATTAAACGAATTGGGAAAGGTGGATGAAACGAATTGAGAGGAAGGTGGATGAAATGAACTGAGGGGAAAGGTAGATGAAATGAATTGGGAAAGGTGGATGAAATTAATTGGGAAAGCTTGATGAAATGAATTCCGGGAAGGTGGATGACGTGAATTGAGGGATGGTGGATTAAACGAATTGGGAAAGGTGGATGAATCGAATTGAGGGGAAAGGTAGATGAAATGAATTGAGGGGAAAGATGGATGAAATGAATTGGGACAGGTGGATGAAGTGAATTGGGAAAGGTTGATGAAGTGAATTGAGGGAAGGTGGATGAAATGAATTGGAAAGATTGATGAAATGTATTTTGGGAAGGTGGATTAAACAAATTGGGAAAGGTGGATGAAACGAATTGAGAGGAAGGTGGATGAAATGAACTGAGGGGAAAGGTAGATGAAATGAACTGACGGGAAAGGTGGATGAAATGAATTGGGAAAGGTGGATGAAGTTAATTGAGAGAAGGTGGATGAAATGAATTTGGAAAGGTGGATGAAATGAATTGAGTGGAAAGGTAGATGAAATGAATTGGGAAATGTGGATGAAATGAATTGAGGGGAAAAGTGGATGAAATGAATTGGGAAAAGTGGATGAAATGAATTGAGGGAAGGAGTTTGATGTGAATTGAGGGAAGGTGGATGAAATGAATTGCGGAAGGTGGATGAAATGAATTGAGGGGAAGGGAGGATGAAACAAATTCAGGGGAAAGGTGGATGAAATGAATTTGGAAAGGTGGATGCAGTGAATTTTGGGAAGGTGGATGAAATGAATTGGGAAAGGTGGATGAAATGAATTGAGTGGAAAGGTAGATGAAATGAATTGGGAAATGTGGATGAAATGAATTGAGGGGAAAAGTGGATGAAATGAATTGGGAAAAGTGGATGAAATGAATTGAGGGGAAGGGAGGATGAAACAAATTCAGGGGAAAGGTGGATGAAATGAATTTGGAAAGGTGGATGCAGTGAATTTTGGGAAGGTGGATGAAATGAATTGGGAAAGGTGGATGCAGTGAATTTTGGGAAGGTGGATGAAATGAATTGGGAAAGGTGGATGAAACAAATTGGGAAAGGTGGATGAAATGAATTGCAGAAGGTGGATGAAATGAATTGAGGGGAAAGGTAGAAAAAATGAATTGAGGGCAAAGGTGGATGAAATGAATTGGGAAAGGTGGATGTAATGAATTGGGAACGGTGGATGAAATGAATTGGGAAAGGTGGATGAAATGAATTCAGGGAAGGAGGATGAAGTGAATTGGGAAAGATGGATGAAGTGAATTGAGGGGGAAAGGTGGATGTCATTAATTGGGAACGGAGGATGAAGTAAATTGAGGGAAGGTGGATGAAATGAATTGAGGGGAAAGGGAAATGAAATGAATAGAGGGGAAAGATGGATTAAATGAATTGGGAAAGGTGGATGAAGTGAATTTTGGGAAGATGGATGAAATGAATTGGGAAAGGTGGATGAAATGAATTCAGGGGAAAGGTGGATTAAATGAATTGGGAAAGTTGCCTGAAACGAATTGGGATAGGTGGATGAAATGAATTGTGAAATATTGATGAATGAATTGAGGGAAGGTGCATGATGTGAATTGGGAAAGGTGGATGAAGTGAATTGAGGGAAGGTGGATTAAACGAATTGGGAAAGGTGGATGAAACGAATTGAGAGGAAGGTGGATGAAATGAACTGAGGGGAAAGGCAGATGAAATGAACTGACGGGAAAGGTGGATGAAATGAATTGAGGGAAGGTGGATGAAATGAATTGGGAAAGGTGGATGAAATGAATTGAGAGGAAAGGTAGATGAAATGAATCGAGGGGAAAGGAGGGTGAAAAGAATTCAGGGGAAAGGTGGATGAAATGAATTTGGAAAGGTGGATGAAGTGAATTAAGGGAAGGTCAATGAAATGAATTGAGGGGAAAGCCAGATGAAATGAATTCAGGGGAAAGATGGATTAAATGAATTGGGAAAGATGGATGAAGTGAATTTTGGGAAGGTGGATGATACGAATTGGGAAAGATTGATGAAATGAATTGAGGGAAGGTGCATGAAATGAATTGGGAAAGCTGGACGAAGTGAATTGAATGAATGTGGATTAAACGAATTGGGAAAGGTGGATGAAACGAATTGAGAGGAAGGTGGATGAAATGAACTGAGGGGAAAGGTAGATGAAATGAACTGACGGGAAAGGTGGATGAAATGAATTGGGAAAGTTGGATGAAGTGAATTTTGGGAAGGTGCATGAAATGAATTGGGACAGGTGGACAAAATGAATTGGGAAAGGTGGATGAAATTAATTGGGAAAGCTTGATGAAACGAGTTCCGGGAAGGTGGATGAAGTGAATTGAGGGATGGTGTATTAAACGAATTGGGAAAGGTGGATGAATCGAATTGAGGGGAAAGGTAGATGAAATGAATTGAGGGGAAAGATGGATGAAATGAATTGGGACAGGAGGATGAAGTGAATTGGGAAAGGTTGATGAAGTGAATTGACGGAAGGTGGATGAAATGAATTGGAAAGATTGATGAAATGTATTTTGGGAAGGTGGATTAAACAAATTGGGAAAGGAGGATGAAATGAATTCAGGGGAAAGGTGGATTAAATGAATTGGGAAAGATGGATGAAGTGAATTGAGGGAAGGTGGATTAAACGAATTGGGACAGGTGGATGAAATGAATTCAGGGGAAAGGTGGATTAAATGAATTGGGAAAGATGGATGAAGAGAATTTTGGGAAGGTGGATGAAACGAATTGGGAAAGTTGCCTGAAACGAATTGGGATAGGTGGATGAAATGAATTGTGAAATATTGATGAAATGAATTGAGGGAAGGTGCATGATGTGAATTGGGAAAGGTGGATGAAGTCAATTGAGGGAAGGTGGATTAAACGAATTGGGAAAGGTGTATGAAACGAATTGAGAGGAAGGTGGATGAAATGAACTGAGGGGAAAGGTAGATGAAATGAACTGACGGGAAAGGTGGATGAAATGAATTGAGGGAAGGTGGATGAAATGAATTGGGAAAGGTGGATGAAATGAATTGAGAGGAAAGGTAGATGAAA